>NC_057813.1:733962009-734055534 GCF_018294505.1 Triticum aestivum
CGACTAGTATATGTGTGGGGAAGGAGAGAGGCCTAGCTATGTACTGAGGGGGATCGATTGACATCCATGGATATGTGTAGCAAATGAATAAGGTTGGGAAAACGACAAAGGTAGAGCGTCGGAGGGTTGGTGGTGGAGTGGCGTCTCACAAATGGTGGGAGAGGCCTGCAAGACAAACGGAGGGTATGAGTGCAATATCAATAAGAGAGGGCGGGGGATGTCTGTGTGTCTATGCACGTGCATGTGAGAGACGGGTCGGGAGGTATTCAAGGATGATGAGGGGAGAAGATATGGTTGTGGTAAGCATACGTAACTACATAGGAAGATCAACCTTCATGTGTCCGAGAAAGGGAGAGACATAACTAGCGAGGTAAGTGTATCGGTGCTTGGTGAAAACGAATTATAGTCGACCTGTCTATATGTAGGGAGATCAGTTCATATACACGCCTGCATGTGTTAGATGCAAATAAGGTCTGGAGAGACAGACAGGGGGAGAGGGTGCGGCTAGGAGGTGGTGCGAGAGGCCTACCATGTCGAGGGGGGAGGAGTGTGTGAGTATGTGATCAATGAAAAGAGGGGTAAGAGTGTGCACCTGCATGGAATCGTATTGGACATAGGGGGCATGGACGGTGAGAAGAGAAGAGGGGAAGTATATATGTATTTGTTGTAGGCACACTTGGCTAGAGAGGTATATCGACCGGTGTGTGCCGGAAAGAAGGAGTCGGGGGCCTACACACACCGCGGGTGGACGACCTAAAGAGAAATAATGAACGTGCGCGATGGAGGGGACGCTAAGGGTGGTTGAGAGGGGGGCGGGCGTGTGCATGCATGATAGAAAGTTAGCGCTAGCTAGCTACAAATAGAAGAGGATCGTGAAGGTGTAAAAGACGAACAAAGATCATAATTCATTATAAGAAAGTGGATATGGATACTTGAAGACGATATCATAATGTAGTAGAACATTGATTATAATTTGGGCTAATGTGTGGCCTTTGCAACCCAGGTCTAAATACTTGTCATAATGTAGGGGGCGGGGCACTATACTTTGTGTGATAAACACGGTGTACGTATGAAACATAGTTTAGATTATCAATATATAGTTAGTACATCAAATGTACTATTATTTGGAATCAACATCAAGTGTATTAAAAAATAGAATTTGAGTTCATGTAGTACATAGTTCATATCTATCTCTATAGTAATCATGTGGTGTGTTATTAAGATAATACACGAATGATGGTTGAAGTTGGCAACAATCATGATTGTAAATTCTTATTGAAATAGAGAAACAAATCAAATTTGGTTCGAATTGCAGCGGTAGCATAAACATTTGGAATGCACTAAAATGTTGGTATGAGTAGGTTGTTACATGCATTATACAGCAAGCGAAAAAATTTAATCGGGCATAACATGGATTCATACTCCCTCCTTACATCTATATAGGGCATAATGAGATTTTTAAGACCGCCTTTGACTATTGACAAGATTAATAGTACATGAAATGCACAATGTGAAAATTATATCATTGAAAGAACCTTTCACAGATGAATTTAGCGGTGTGCTTTGTGTAAGTTGCATCTCATATATTATTGCTCTAATATTTGGTCAAAGATAGCATCGAAAAATGCATTAGGCCCTATATAGATGGAAGGAGAGAGTAGCTTTGAATAGCATTTGTATAGTAAAACGGGGCAAGACTCTCTCTTTGTGTGGTGTGAATAGTTTTATTTTTTCGTCTTGTTTTTGGTTGAGGGAAGTGCGAATTGATTTGGTACGTACAAGTACAATATTACTACACGTTAGGCTTGTCCCTAAAACTCAACCCGCATCTTGTTATATCCGAAAATTTAGATATCGTGCTCCCAAAACTGGTGACTTCACAACTCGCGCCTTGCTATCCCCAAATAACAACGCGCGCGAAAACTCCCTCCAGCTGCCAAATCCAGACACGCGAAATCGCCCTTCTAACCCTGAGGCGAAAGGGCCGCTAGTTCAAATCGGTGGGGGGGGGGGTACTTTTGTAACACATCCTACATTTTGGACAAGCGCGTCCCTAAGTCATGGTTCACCCCCTCCCATCGCCCCCTTTTCACCATTTGAAATCCCAGGCCGCCATAACCTCTCCGCTCCAGCCGTGAAACCCCACCCTCCTCCGTCCGCCACCTCACCGTTGCCCAACCGGAGCCTCTTCCCCGACGACGTTGTCCACCGCAACAGCTCAACGTCCCTCATCCACCTCCCCAGATGAGGATCCGTCGTCCCGCCGGTTCAGCTGCCTCGTCCTCCACCTCCAAGGAGCTGCTCCGACGATCTCCTCATCTATCACGGCTGCTCCATCCCCATAGCGCCGCCTTAACCTGCTCCACCAGGACCACAACATCCTCACTAACTCCTCGGACGAAGCCGAGGCCTACTCGGCGCCACCAAAGAGGTTTTACACTCATCACATTGCACCTTCTCCTTAAATCGACCTCCCGGCAACGACAGTGCTCCATCTCGCACCCCCATGGAGCGGCTACCTTGAAGCCGGCATCGCAGGCGACATCTCCATGGCGGCTCTCCCCCAGTGCAAGGCCCCTTCGGCGGCGGCGTCCATAACAGCCCGATCTGCTGCTGCTGCTGCGGTTCTCGCTCGCTCGCTCGCGCTACTGCTGCTCCGGCTCTCGCTCGATCGCTCGCTCGCCCGGCAGCAGCTGCTGCTCTCCTCCTCGCTCTTGCTGCTGCTCTGCTCCGATTTAGCCACACTTCAGTCGACTGAATTGACTTTTGGGTCAGTTGATTTTCAGGGGTTGTGGGGGGTGGGGGCTCGTCGGAGTTAAGGAAGAACCACCCGCAGCGGGTATGGGAGCTCACCCGAGAGGTACCCCACTACATATCTTAGGGTTCAGGGTAGGGGGCGAGGGGCCTAGGGGGCTGGTCGGGGCTGCGGTGGGGAGTAGTTTCGGGGCGGCGAGGCGGCGCTAGGGCCGGCGGTGTGGTGGCTGGCGGTTCAGGGGGGTGCAGGTTGAATAAGAACTGCAGGCCCTCCCTAAACTACATGTCAAGTGCCTCTCTGCTACCATGGTGTTCAGTTTCGACAGTAGCATTCAGATTCCACAGTAAATTTCAGTTTCGGCCACTACTAGGAAAAGGGCTATAGATGATATGGACACTAATGGCGCACCAGACATGTGGTGCGCCATTAGTATATACTAATGCCGCACCATGTGTTGGTGCGCCATTAGTGTCCAAATACTAATGGTGCACCACATCCACAGTGCGCCATTAGTAACTTTTTTTCAAAACTAGTAATGGCGCACCAGGGGATAGTGCGCCATTACTAGTTAAACTAGTAATGACGCATCACATCCACAGTGCGCCGCTAGTAAAAAAATTCAAACTTTTTTTTATTTTTTTTCAAAGTTAGTAATGGCGCACCGTGGGTGTGGTGCGCCATTACTAACAATTTTTTTCTTTAGTTTTTTCCAACGCACCGTGGGTGTGGTGCGCCATAACTAGTTAAACTAGCAATTGAGCACCACACCTAGGTGCGCCATTACTAATTTTGACCCAAAATTCCACCGAATGCACCCCCCCGGTGGACCGCCTTTTCTGTTTAAAAAAATAAAAGAAAATGTGACACTCCAAAATTTTTATTTGGTTTTTATCAAAAACTTTGTGGTTTTGAGGAGAGATTTTTTTTTAAGTGAAGCTCTATGAAAATTTGGGATTTTCATATCTTGGAACCACCATGACTTGGCATTTTTGCCCATATGGTAAAACCCCTCCAAAACCTCCCCTACAACTTGTGATCAACCTAAATTCTCTGTCCCAACTAATCCAAACTGGTTTTGGATTTTTATTCTAATTATTTTTCCCCTCAATTCAATTCTGAAAATTATTTGGAGCCTGAGAGATTTTCAAAGCAAGTGCCCTATTGCATTTGAGTTTTGACCTCAAACCAATTCTCCTGGATTGTCCTTAGCATCCATAACCCAGAACCATCTTGATCCATTTCAGTCTCTGCAAGTTTGGACCAGATTTGCCAAATTTGGTGAAATTCATATCTACACTCCTCCAAAAATTCCACCAAAATTCAGGCAGCCTATTTGAGCAATGAGAAGCCACTCCACCAAAAATCAGCTCAAGGAAAAATCCCTACATGCCTGGATCATTCTGTCGAACACCTTGCATGCACTGTTTTCCTTACACTTTCAGAAATTCAGTTTTCAGTTTCGACAGTTTCAGTCACGCGGCCACAGTGCACTTGGCACGTTGCTCGCGGCCTCGCTTGCTTGTCCGAAGCTTCACACGCGCACTTGGCGCGACCCTGGCGTCGGTGGCGCCCTGGCCCGCCTGCGCCGGCGTGTCTTGCGGCGGCCGGCTCCCCGTAACGGCCGACAGGGAGGAGAACGGCGGCGCAACGCCGTTCGGCACCGCCCAAATCCTCTGGTGGCTCCGCGTGGCCTTCTCCGTGCCAGCGCAAGCATGCGGCACCGTCGCCGTGGCGCAGCACGCACGGAGCGCGCTCTCTGCCGCCGACGGGCCCGCGCCACCCCGTTCCGTCGAGCTCGACCCAAACACCCAAACCCCGGCTAGTTTAGCACTAAAACGGACCCATTGAACCTCCGTGATGACGCTCGACTCCCTAACCACCCCGACCGAGCACTGCGCCACCGTAATCGCTCGCCGGAAATCTCCGTTAACGGCAACCGCCTCGGGCCGCCTATAAAAAGGGCCCCGAGCTCACCCTCGTGCACGCAGCATCACCACTCCTCACCAAAGCCCCGCCAGGCCACTAGGGGGACCTCGAGGAGGTCTCCTTCCCCAGCTCCGGCCGCCCCGATCCGCCTCGGCCTCCAGCTCGATTCACTTCGGTGAGGCCACCTCCGGCGCCCAAACCTCGTCCGTAGCCCTCTCTTGCACCCAGTAGTCTAACCCCCACCTCAATTTAATCTTTGCAGCCCTCTCCGACGAGCTCCATCCACGCCCGAACCACCGTCCGCCGGAGTTGAGACCGCCGTCGACGTGGTGCTCACCGGCGACCAACACCACCACCCACCGTTGCGGAAGGACACGGTGAGCACATTGGTAACCTCTGATCCCCATGCCTCGCCGTGGATCGCCGCCGGCGACCACAGCAGCTCTCGGGCGCCGACGAGCCTTGTCCCTCCTATTTGAAAATTTAAACATGACAAGTGGGACCCGCTGTCAGCCTCTCTGTCCTTTCTAAACGAAGCGTTATCTAAAAACGCCTACTGCCAAATGTGTTTTCTCTTCGGGCTGGCGTAGTCGCTACCGAAGCATTTTCTGTTTTTATAAACTAGCCCCTGGAAATCTTCTGTTTAATTACAGATAAGTCCCTGGACAAAAACCCTTATAACTTTTAATCAGAAAAGTATTTTTGATTGATTCTTTTTCTGTTCTCTTTAAAATTTTGTCTAGTTTTTTATCAGATTTATTTGAAAAATATTTGGTTTACCTTCTGTGCTCTCCTTGGTATTTACGTTAGCGCATATATTTTCTTTAAACCGTAGATACCGAAGGAGGTGACGGAGCCGCGAACTTCACCGAGCTAGGCTCCGACTACTCTGAACCAGGCAAGCATGTTTGAACTTTTGATATGATGAGTGTCTCAGCATGTTTTGCATTTAGTTAGTTTCATGGCATGTTGGTAAGCATACCGATGAACGTTATTTTATGTGATAATAAGGTGAGTGAGTTCAATGATCCATACGTGGATGAATGTGAATATGAATGGCCATGTGTTGGCATGAGGATGGGTACGATGGCAGTGTTGTAGCATGCCAGTCTTACGCCAGACTATGTGACTTCAGTGTCAAACCATATCGGTCCAGTACATATCATTTCCTTCCTTGTACTACCACATGTTTTCCGCAAGGAATATGGTTTAGTAAGTTGCAAACCACTTTCATGGTACACACCAAAGAGGAGAGGCCGTGATGATGGTTCCATGGCCCTGGATTAAAGCCAGTCATCCGGTCAGGGGGCATGGGTGTTTCCGGTTGGGACCGAGAGGGGGGCACCCCTTAGAGCGCGCGTATATAAATTTGATCCCATGCTATTCGAGATTGTGATCTCCCCGTCTCAAAAGTTTTTCTTGGACGATGACTAGGGTGATTCCTAGCATCGAGAGGTAGGATGGGTGTGTACCGGTTAGCTGTGTTTTCTTCCGAAATACCATAAACGGAACTAGTCCTTCGTGACTACGGAAATCCGTTGACTGTGGGAAAAAATTTGTACAAACTCTGCAGAGTCGTATATTCCTCCAAATCATCTCTTCCATGACAAGTTTCATTCCATCTTATCCTAATCAATTGTCAGCTTTGATGACAGAGACTCCGGTGAATCGCATGAGTCCTAAGTCCGATTGAATGATTATCCCTGTGGATGGACTAACCCGTTTATTCTCATGGATTGAATGTTTATTATGAGTATTGTTTACTGGTGAATTTAAAGCCCTTTCTGCGATGTCGCTCAGACGTCCGACTGTGGCATTTCTTTTAAAGCCCTTTCTGCGATGTCGCTCAGACGTCCGACTGTGGCATTTCATTTAAAGCCCTTTCTGCGATGTCGCTCAGACGTCCGACTGTGGCATTTCTTTTAAAGCCCTTTCTGCGATGTCGCTCAGACGTCCGACTGTGGCATTTCTTTTAAAGCCCTTTCTGCGATGTCGCTCAGACGTCCGACTGTAGCATTTCTTTTAAAGCCCTTTCTGCGATGTCGCTCAGACGTCCGACTGTGGCATTTCTTTTAAAGCCCTTTCTGCGATGTCGCTCAGACGTCCGACTGTGGCATTACTTTTAAAGCCCTTTCCGGGATGTCGCTCAGACATCCGACCGTGGCATTTCTTTTAAAGCCCTTTATGTGGTGTCGCTAAGATGCCCGACTGTGGCATCATTTTCCTTATTTTTTTATTTGTTCACCTTTCGAGGCGTCGCTTCAGACACACGATCGGTCCTTATTTATGTTCTGTGGAATTTCAGGCGGACTACCGCCGTTTCCCTTTTTACTTACCCGTTATGCCAATTTTATTTATTGTGCATTAAGGAATTAATCATGTTGCATCCATGCACGCATTTGTTATATCTTACGTCTGAACTGTCTTGCGAGTACTTTCAAAGTACTCACTGGCTTGTTGATTTGGCCAGATGCTGACGAAGGCGATGTCATGGATGAAGAGTTCGATAGCGAGTCCGATACTTAGAGGAGTCCCAGTCAGTCTCGTGCAACCCTGGATTTGGCCACTGTTTTATATCCGCTTCCGCTACCAAATAAATTTATCGAGCCTCACCTCGACGTTCTATGAAATGATATTCTTAGAGTCTTGTATTTCCCTTCCCGCTGTGCTTTTCCACCACCAACCTATCCATGAGTCAGTAGTATGTCTCCACACCACTGTGTCCTGTCCGCCATTATGTATGATTATTGGCGTGCTTGTAATAATTTGGTGGAGCGACCGTAGTTCAACCCTGTAATATATTTTATGCTACTGGCTTATTGTATCAAGAAATTGTCTACCAGTGAGGAGGATTTCTCTCATACTGGACTCAAAAGACTGGTTTATCAATAAATATTTTTATTTGAAAACCGGCCGTGACAAGCTTGGTACCAGAGCCAGGCTGACTATAGGAAGCCACTAGGTGCGATCGCTAATTAGTTATTAGCATGACAGGGCTATTTTATGCTTTTGCAATTGTAGTCATTTTCTGTCAGTCAGCATAAATTTATGATCTGACCCTGCAGAATTTTGCCTACTTTTGTAGATGGCCGACGTCAGCTGCGAGTCTCAGACCTTCGCCAACGTGCCCGATGGGTTTGTCAAGCTTCTTTCTTCCATCGTTCAGGTCGTGATGGGGCCATCCGTGCGCCCAGTCTTCACACTCTACCAGCACCGAGTCAACGACAGTCTGACCATGCACCAGGCCGCGGTGCAGTTCAGGGGAGGGCGTGGTGAGTTACGCCGCTTCCGGTTCGTGGGAAGAGCCATGCCTACGGAGAGGCATGCTATGCAGATGGCAGCCCGCGAGGCGATAGCTCGTCTCAGGGATGTCCTTCCCGTGATAAAGACTCGTCGTTACCGTTATCTTCCGTGCCATGTGCCTTACACCTGTCACTACGCATACTCCTGCCCCAGAGGAGAACGAGACGAGGCTTTTGAGATGCTCATTGAGTATCTCCGGGCCCTGGAGGCAGCCTTCGACAACCTGGTGGACGACTTCGTAGCTACCCGCATGGACTCAGTCCATGGCTGTGCTGCCAACAGGAGGGAGCTCCTACCCATCGCTCCGCCACCGACTTTTGTCTCGTCATCAGCATCTTTTACGCCTACTCGTCGCCTGCCTTCTACCGAAGAATTTAACCAAGTCATTGCACCCACTCCAGCGCGCACTACACCAACCTTCGCGCCCACTCCTGTACGTGTTGCTCCGCCCCTGGCAACCGCTCCGCCCGCTCTGCGCAACACTACACGTATGGAGCCCATTAGCGAGGAGGAAGTCGAGTCCCCAACCTCGCTACGCCTCGCCCTCGGCAGGGCAAGGGAGATCGTCAACATCTCTGCCTAAGTACGCTTAGCTGCCGTGTATTGTACCACTTTGTAAGATATGTGCATAGGCTGGGAGAAGTAGCCTGTTTGCGCATCATGTAGGATCTGGAGAAGTGCACTAGCCTTAATAACATGTCAGGATTATGTACGCATATCCTGAGTGATGTACTGTATAATTACCGCCCGCGTGTAAGATATATAATGAGCAGTCCTTCTCCGTGCGCAAGTCGATTTGTTTTTCTTAAGTAAGCTTGGGTATTTAATAATATCTGCCAGCTTTATGCATTTATGGTTTTATTTTTGCGACTCTTTCCGCTTTTCTTAAGAGTTTTACAAAAATACTTTTCCTAGAGTGAAAAATGTCTCGTCCTAGGACACGTTCCATGCCAACTCCACCAGAGGAAATTCATGATACTCAAACCAACAATGAGTTCACTCAGGGACAGTCAAGCCAACAAGGCAGTGAATCGGCACTTTCACAAATGTGCCGCCTTTATGAACAAAGTCAGCAACAACATCGCGAGATGATGAACCAAGTCATCAACATGGGGAATCATCATGGACAGTATCAGCAACATTCCAAGTTATCTGAGCTACAGAAGACACGTCCTCAAACATTTTCTCACACTGACAAGCCTCTTGAAGCCGAGGACTGGCTTCGAGATATGGAGAGGAAACTAATTATTGCAAAGTGTTCAGATCTCGAGAAAGTACTATATGCTCCACACTATCTCACAGGAGCAGCCGCATCGTGGTGGGAGAATTTTCTGCACATGCATCCCAACGAAAATGACATAACCTGGGATGATTTCAAGGAAGGTTTCCGTGGTGCACATATTCCTAAGAGTATTATGAAAATCAAGAAGAGAGAATTTGATGACCTCAAACAAAGGAACATGACAGTGTCAGATTACAACAGTGAATTTACCCTATTATCCCGCTACGCCAATGAGGAGCGTATGACTGAAATCAAGAAGATGGAGAAATTCCTTGACGGTCTGGCGCCCGCACTTAAATGCCAACTGGTCGTGCACACTTTTCCTGATTTTAAAACGCTGGTGGACAAGGCCATTACTCTGGAAAATGAGAGACGCAGTCTGGAAGATATCCGCAAGCGAAAAAGGGACCAGACTAATCACACTCGCAATCACCGAAGCAAGATAGATTTTAAAAAGGGTGGGACACCCAAATTCTCATCCAATGTCTCACGCCCAATCAAGAATTTTCATGCAAGGGACAAGGAATTCACCTATCGCCCCGGCGTTACTTGTTACGCTTGTGGAGAAGAAGGGCATTATGCCAAACAGTGCCCCAAGCCAAGGAACTCAACCCCAAAGCCGAACAACGGCGGCAATAATTCAGCGCCCAAACGAAACAATTTCAATCCCAACAATAACCACAGGAAGGGTCATCTGAACCACGTAACCAAAGAGGAGGCACAAAATGCTCCGGATATCGTACTCGGTACGTTTCCTCTCAACACAATACCTGCAATGGTTTTGTTTGATTCTGGAGCTTCTCACTCTTTCATCTCGAAAATTTTTGCTTTGCAAAATAATTTTTCGATGCTTCCTTTGGAGAAATCCATAATAATCAAGTCCCCCGGGATTCAGCAAGTTTCTCAGAATTACTGTCAGAATGTGGTCATTGAGTTTGAAGGATTGGAGTTTTACGCAAATCTTATTGTATTGGAAAATAAAGGACTGGATGTCATCCTAGGGATGGATTGGCTAACCACCAATAAAGGTTTTATCGACTGTTTCAACAGGACCGTGATTCTCACACACCACCAAGGGAAGACAATAAGAGTATCAGCCAAGGAAGGAAAAAGACCCCGGCAACCGAGATTAAATAAGGTGGACGTTTCTGAGCTAAACAAGGTTCCAGTAGTGTGTGAATTTCCAGATGTATTCCCTGAAGAGCTGCCAGGCATGCCACCAGATCGAGAAATAGAATTCCGCATTGAGCTAACACCAGGAACCACCCCCATATACAATAAACCATACAGAATGGCACCATCCGAGTTGATCGAATTGAAGAAGCAAATAAAGGAATTACTGGATAAAGGATACATTCGGGCCAGCTCCTCACCTTGGGGATCACCAATTTTATTTGCCAAGAAGAAGGATGGAACGCTGAGATTGTGTATCGACTATCGAGCACTTAACATGGTCACAGTCAAAAACAAATACCCGATGCCAAGGATAAACGATTTGTTTGATCAACTTGCTCAGGCCAAGGTATTCTCAAAAATTGACTTAAGGTCAGGATACCATCAATTGAAGGTACGAACGGAAGATATCCCCAAAACAGCCTTCACCTCCAGATATGGACTGTACGAGTTCACAGTGATGCCATTTGGATTAACTAACGCCCCGGCATATTTTGTTCACCTCATGAACAAGGTATTTATGAAGTTTATGGACAAATTCGTCGTAGTATTCATCGACGATATTCTGGTATACTCCAAAACACCAGAAGAGCACGCAGAACATCTCAGGATTGTACTAGGAGAGCTAAGGAAACACCAATTGTATGCCAAGTTCAGCAAGTGCGAATTTTGGCTAAGACAAGTAGGTTTTCTAGGCCACGTGCTGACTCAAGACGGTATAGCAGTGGACCCAGAGAAAGTCAAGGCCGTACTTGACTGGAAGTCACCAGCCAGCGTAATAGACATACGAAGTTTCTTGGGAATGGCAGGGTATTACCGCAGATTTATTGAAGGATTTTCCACCATATCCAAGCCTATGACACAGTTACTCAAGAAAGATAAGAAGTTTGAATGGACAGAAGCCTGCGAGAAAAGTTTCCAAGAGCTAAAGCGGAAATTAACAAAAGCACCAGTATTAATTGTACCCGATATACACAAGAATTTTGAGGTATTTTGTGACGCATCCAGAAAGGGTCTCGGATGCGTGTTGATGCAAGAAGGCAAGGTTGTCGCCTACGCTTCAAGGCAACTTCGCAAACACGAGGAAAATTATCCCACTCATGATTTAGAAATGGCAGCAGTTATTCATGCACTCAAGGAATGGAGGCATTTTCTACTTGGGAATCGATGTGAGATATATACGGATCACAAAAGCCTCAAATACATTTTTACGCAGCCAGAACGAAATTTACGGCAACGCCGCTGGTTAGAATTGGTAAAGGATTACGATGTTGGTATCCATTACCATCCAGGGAAAGCAAACGTAGTGGCCGATGCCCTGAGTCGGAACCCCAGCTCCGACGGGAACTATCTGCACAGCTTGAGGCCCGAATTCCATCAAGAATTTGTCAAGCTCAACTTGATAATGGTAGCAGAAGGCACCATATCAAACTTGGAAATACAACCACACCTTGTGGAGAAAATTAAAGAGGCTCAGTCCGGTCACCCCAGCATTGAAGGAATTAAAAGGAAGTTGAGTATGGGCAAGGCCTCGAAATTCGTCATAGACAATGAAGGAATATTATGGTACGGAGAAAGGCTATGCGTGCCAAACATAGAAGACCTTAAACAGCAAGTTTTAACTGAAGCACACACCACTCCATATTCGATCCACCCTGGAGGAACCAAAATGTATAAGGATATTCAGGAAAGATTTTGGTGGCACGGTATGAAGAGGGACATAGCCGCTTTCATTGCATGTTGCGACTCATGTCAACGCATAAAAGCTGAACATCAGAGACCAGCTGGACTACTGCAACCTAACAAAATACCTGAGTGGAAATGGGATGAAATAGGGATGGATTTTATTTCGGATTACCTCGGTCACAACACGGGAATGATGCCATATGAGTCATCACTGACAGGTTGACCAAAGTAGCACACTTTATTCCAGTGAAGACAACCTACACCACTCAGAGGCTTGCCAGGATTTATATTTCCCGCATAGTCTGTCTGCACGGTGTCCCGAAGACTATAATTTCCGACAGAGGCACTCAGTTCGTCTCAAGATTTTGGGAGCAATTACAACAGGCTCTGGGAACCCAACTAGCCTTCAGTACCGCATACCATCCACAGAATGATGGACAAACAGAACGCTTAAACCAGGTTTTAGAAGACATGCTGAGAGCATGTGTCCTCACCTATGGAACCAGTTGGGAGGACAGCCTGCCATATGCCGAGTTCGCATACAACAACAGTTACCAGGCCAGCCTGCAAATGGCTCCTTTCGAAGCCCTATACGGAAGGAGATGTCCTACCCCGTTAAATTGGTCAGAGACCGGAGACAGCCGCATCTTCGGACCAGATATGCTCAGAGAAGCCGAGGAAAAAGTCAAGCTAATCAGGGACCGACTTAAGACCGCTCAAAGTCGACAGAAAAGTTATTATGATCAGAAACATCGTAGGGTCAGCTTCGAACCCGGTGAATTCGTATACTTGAGAGTATCCCCGATGAGAGGATTGCAATGGTTTAAGATTAAAGGAAAATTAGCACCAAGATCCATTGGACCATTTTGCATAGTGGCATGAAGAGGCACTGTAGCCTACCAGCTAGACTTACCCGAAGACTTGTCCGACATTCACGACGTGTTCCACGTCTCTCAATTAAGGAAGTGCGTAAGCAACCCAGAGAAACAAGTATCTCATGAGAACATTGACATACAGCCAGACCTCACTTATCGAGAACGTCCCATAAGAACATTAGAGGAGTCTGAAAGGAGGACCCGACAGAAAACCATCAAGTTTTTCAAAGTCCAGTGGAGCAATCACACCGACAGTGAAGCAACTTGGGAAAGCAAGGATTTTCTTCGGACAGAGCATCCACACTTATTTAAGGATCAGCTGAAATCTCGGGGACGAGATTTTTCCTAAGGGGATAGGTGTTGTGACACTCCAAAATTTTTATTTGGTTTTTATCAAAAACTTTGTGGTTTTGAGGAGAGATTTTTTTTAAGTGAAGCTCTATGAAAATTTGGGATTTTCATATCTTGGAACCACCATGACTTGGCATTTTTGCCCATATGGTAAAACCCCTCCAAAACCTCCCCTACAACTTGTGATCAACCTAAATTCTCTGTCCCAACTAATCCAAACTGGCTTTGGATTTTTATTCTAATTATTTTTCCCCTCAATTCAATTCTGAAAATTATTTGGAGCCTGAGAGATTTTCAAAGCAAGTGCCCTATTGCATTTGAGTTTTGACCTCAAACCAATTCTCCTGGATTGTCCTTAGCATCCATAACCCAGAACCATCTTGATCCACTCCTCCTCTTTTCAAAATTTTCAAAATTCAGTCTCTGCAAGTTTGGACCAGATTTGCCAAATTTGGTGAAATTCATATCTACACTCCTCCAAAAATTCCACCAAAATTCAGGCAGCCTATTTGAGCAATGAGAAGCCACTCCACCAAAAATCAGCTCAAGGAAAAATCCCTACAAGCCTGGATCATTCTGTCGAACACCTTGCATGCACTGTTTTCCTTACACTTTCAGAAATTCAGTTAAATTCAGTTTTCAGTTTCGACAGTTTCAGTCACGCGGCCACAGTGCACTTGGCACGTTGCTCGCGGCCTCGCTTGCTTGTCCGAAGCTTCACACGCGCACTTGGCGCAACCCTGGCGTCGGTGGCGCCCTGGCCCGCCTGCGCCGGCGTGTCTTGCGGCGGCCGGCTCCCCGTAACGGCCGACAGGGAGGAGAACGGCGGCGCAACGCCGTTCGGCACCGCCCAAATCCTCTGGTGGCTCCGCGTGGCCTTCTCCGTGCCAGCGCACGCATGCGGCACCGTCGCCGTGGCGCAGCCCGCACGGAGCGCGCTCTCTGCCGCCGACGGGCCCGCGCCACCCCGTTCCGTCGAGCTCGACCCAAACACCCAAACCCCGGCTAGTTTAGCACTAAAACGGACCCATTGAACCTCCGTGATGACGCTCGACTCCCCGTCTCAAAAGTTTTTCTTGGACGATGACTAGGGTGATTCCTAGCATCGAGAGGTAGGATGGGTGTGTACCGGTTAGCTGTGTTTTCTTCCGAAATACCATAAACGGAACTAGTCCTTCGTGACTACGGAAATCCGTTGACTGTGGGAAAAATTTTGTACAAACTCTGCAGAGTCATATATTCCTCCAAATCATCTCTTCCATGACAAGTTTCGTTCCATCTTATCCTAATCAATTGTCAGCTTTGATGACAGAGACTCCGGTGAATCGCATGAGTGCTAAGTCCGATTGAATGATTATCCCTGTGGATGGACTAACCCGTTTATTCTCATGGATTGAATGTTTATTATGAGTATTGTTTACTGGTGAATTTGAAGCCCTTTCTGCGATGTCGCTCAGACGTCCGACTGTGGCATTTCTTTTAAAGCCCTTTCTGCGATGTCGCTCAGACGTCCAACTGTGGCATTTCATTTAAAGCCCTTTCTGCGATGTCGCTCAGACGTCCGACTGTGGCATTTCTTTTAAAGCCCTTTCTGCGATGTCGCTCAGACATCCGACTGTGGCATTTCTTTTAAAGCCCTTTCTGCGATGTCGCTCAGACGTCCGACTGTGGCATTTCTTTTAAAGCCCTTTCTGCGATGTCGCTCAGACGTCCGACTGTGGCATTTCTTTTAAAGCCCTTCCTGCGATGTCGCTCAGACGTCCGACTGTGGCATTACTTTTAAAGCCCTTTCTGCGATGTCGCTCAGACATCCGACCGTGGCATTTCTTTTAAAGCCCTTTATGTGGTGTCGCTAAGATGCCCGACTGTGGCATCATTTTCCTTATTTTTTATTTGTTCACCTTTCGAGGCGTCGCTTCAGACACCCGATCGGTCCTTATTTATGTTCTGTGGAATTTCAGGCGGACTACCGCCGTTTCCCTTTTTACTTACCCGTTATGCCAATTTTATTTATTGTGCATTAAGGAATTAATCATGTTGCATCCATGCACGCATTTGTTATATCTTACGTCTGAACTGTCTTGCGAGTACTTTCAAAGTACTCACTGGCTTGTTGATTTGGCCAGATGCTGACGAAGGCGATCTCATGGATGAAGAGTTCGATAGCGAGTCCGACACTTAGAGGAGTCCCAGTCAGTCTCATGCGACCCTGGATTTGGCCACTATTTTATATCCGCTTCCGCTACCAAATAAATTTATCGAGCCTCACCTCGACGTTCGATGAAATCATATTCTTAGAGTCTTGTATTTCCCTTCCCGCTGTGCTTTTCCACCACCAACCTATCCATGAGTCAGTAGTATGTCTCCACACCACTGTGTCCTGTCCGCCATTATGTATGATTATTGGCGTGCTTGTAATAATTTGGTGGAGCGACCGCAGTTCAACCCTGTAATATATTTTATGCTACTGGCTTATTGTATCAAGAAATTGTCTACCAGTGAGGAGGATTTCTCTCATACTGGACTCAAAAGACTGGTTTATCAATAAATATTTTTATTGGAAAACCGGCCGTGACAGAAAATGATGGAAATGTCAAAAAAATAAAAAAAAAAGTTTCCCATGTGATATGTGGTCTAGTTGTTGGGAAAATTTGCAAATATGAATTTTAACTTTATTTGCAAAATCTCTCGAGAATTTGTAAATATGGGCATAACTTTTGCATACTAACTCGGATGAAAAAGTTTTTTATATGAAAAATGATCTACTCGAAAAGTTACATCCAAATTTAACATGGGGGAACCCCGGTAAACATTTTCAAAATCCTCAAAAACCAAACAGAAAAAAAGTTACGGGGCTTTTAAGATCTGGAGGCAAAAAAAGTCAAAAAATTTCAATCTTACTAGTGGCGCACCATTTGCTAGGTGCGCCACTAGTAACAGAAAAAAAATAGTTTCGAATTTTGTTTCAGGAATTTTTTTTCAAAATATGATACGTAATATGAACGGAAGTTTGAAATAATTTTTCAAAATTTTATCACACCCATGAACATGAACAAAGTCCTAAACATCAACAAGGCTTAATAGGATTGATCTGCTAGATATATCAACAAGTGCATGTGAAGTGAGCTGGTGCTGGGGTTGGATAGAACTCTAAAGTTAAGCGTGCTTGGGCTGGAGTAGTGTGAGGATGGGTGACCTTTCGGGAAGTTTGACCACGGAGTGTGATTTGACCAGAGATTAAGCCATAGTGACCTGAGATTAAGAAAAAAACAAAAAAAATTGAAAAAAAATTGAAAAAAAATGTTACTAATGGCGCACTCCTATGTGGTGCGTCATTACTAAGCGTCATTACGAAGTGAGATAGTAATGGCGCACCTCTAGGCATACTAATGGCGCACTATATGTGCGCCATTAGTAGCAAAAATAGGTGCGCCACTGGCAGGCATTTTTCTAGTAGTGGACAGTTAAGTTCAGAATCAACAGTTTTTACCTCATCTGTTGTAGTCAGGTGATTTTTGGTGATGTAAATTTTACATCCATTTTACATCATCTATTCGAGATGCTATTAGAATCCCATTTGAGATTGACGATGTGTGTCTTGTGCTGCTTCAACCTTGACGTCTTATGGCTCACCGGAGCTGCTCCAACGACAGAACGATCAATCACAACAGAGCAGTGCCCTGGACGCTGTCTACAGATTCCTCAGATCTTTCTCCACACCTCCGACATCCACCTCTTCCTCAACTGTTCAGCGACCAACCCAATGATGTCGAGGTATACACGGCTACGGCAAAGAGGTTGTACACTTGTTGTGTCACTTATTACTATACATTCACGTCGATCCATTAGGGCTATTTTGGTTCAACGGAAAAGCATAGCAATAGGGAATTTTCCAATTGCACTCTACTATTCAATTATTCATGCATTTTGTTGAAAGGAATGAAGCAAAACTTCCACCTGGACCTACTTTTCAAAATCATATGCATGAAACCAAGACCAAGTGTATTAGTGGCAGAATAACATTCTAACTGTACACGCTTTCGGATGGTTTCACTTTATTTTGGCCATGTTTCTTTGCATTCCTCTGCTCTTCCAATTCCTGTAAACCAAACACCCAAGTTGACAGAAATCCTGTGTTTAAAAATGCTTTGTTTACCATGTGCATTCCTATCCTATTCTGGTGTTTTTCCTATCCCTGCGTTTTTAGAATCACGCAAGCCAAATGAGCCCTTACAGAATTACTTCAGTGACAGGTAGGTGTCAAAGGGAACTTTGTGTGGTTTGTCCTGCTCCTTCCGCGATGTCATCCACCTCACCTGAGCTGCTCCATCGACAAAAGCATCCACCAAAACAAACATCACGACTCCTGACCGTCTTTTGCCGCCTCAGATCTCCTTCCCCACCGCCGGCACCCACCGCAACGGCATCACCATCATCGACTTAGCAGATGAACCTGAGGAGTACACGGGTCCATAGGAGAGGTCGCACTCTTTTGTTTCTGCTTATGTTATGCATTGCTTAAAATTACCTGCTACTTTATCATCCTGCTTAGCTCTTGGACTCCCAAGTCAGGTCCAAATTAATGTTCAAACTTGAGTTCTAAATTAGTTGTGGGGCACATATCGAGGCAACAATGAATAGTATGTCTGTCTAATATCTGGTTCACCTAGGGTATGTCTATGTTGTTCATCTTGGGTGGGAAACAAATAGTAAAGAAATCATCATCTGTCTTTTTATTAAATTAAAGCAATCATCAGCCTGCTATCATTATTTTTGGATCCATCCACTAGTTGTTACCATCACTCTCAATTCTTGCATGCTCTCCTTACATAATCTCACCATATTTTTTTGTATGCGTGTCAGATATTGTACACAGTCATGCTGAACATGTAGAGAAAAAGAGAAGAATTTTGCGCGGCAATACAATGTCATGCAGACATCGCTCCATGGTGGGTTCAATGGAAAACCTTCCCCACCCCTCTCCAGATTGTAATCCAGAGGAAGGTATCTGTTCTGATGCGGATTCAGATGCCGCTGACCACTCCTATTTACCCCCCAAGGTGTTTGCTCTACCTTGGCATGATGATGTTAGTCATATCATGCATATGTTGCCTTGTAGTGCCTACTTTTGACATCATATATGTTATCTGCTTAGTTTAGACATGTTCTGTAATGCCACCTGTTTAGTTTCTATATCATATATGGGAATTATGCAGTCTCATGTCTTTTAGCCAGCCATAATATATGTGAAATGTGCAATGCCATCCTGTTTAACCAGGCATCATATATTTGAATGATATCTTACCCATCCTTTTCTTCATTACATTTCCATTTGTCGACAATGTTTGTACATTAAACTACTCTTCCTGTGAATCGGCCATTTGGGTGGGAGATGGAAAAATCTAGAGTGAAAACAAGGCCTTCAGAGCATACAGTGCTACCTGTCGAAGCAGATCTCTTGTTGGGTCCCGATAGCTCCTCAGAGATGGATTCAAAGACAGATGACCAGTCCTATTCCCCCACCGAGGTGTATGCTCTAACTTGGCATGGTTATACTGCTCATATCATGCATATGGTGTCTTGCATTGCATAGTTTAGACATCATATACACAGTATTCAACACCATGTTCTTAGTTTAGACATCATATCGAATGCCCTCTGTTTAGCATATAAATCACATATGTGAATTAAATGATGGGATCCTGATTACTTAGATAACATGTAGGTGAATTATGTCATGTGATCCTGTTTAGTTATTCATCATATCTTTGAATTATGTTATGCTATGCTATCCAGTTTAGATAGACATCATATATGTAAAATTATGTCGTGCTATCCATTTTAGTTAAACAATATACATGACAACTGTTTTATGCCCTCTTTTTTCCACACTATCTATTGCATCTGTCTCTCATACGATGTCTGTACATTCAACTATGTTTCCTGTTTATCAGCGATTTGAATTGGAGTGGGTGATGCCAGTATCTAGTGGACTAAAAACACGGTCTTCAAGTAAAACAGTTCTACCTCTTGGTGGAGATAGCACCCCGGTTGTACATGCACAAGAACCAGCCCTCCACACATAACCCAAACTCTCGCAGATTGTACCCCTACTGCGATGGACAGAGAACCAGCTTCACCCAATCTAACCCCAACCCCAGCCGATAGTAACCCAGTTCGTGTTGACACAACACCATCTCCATCACAGAGCTCCCAAACAAGAGCAGTTAACAAGGCAGCTCTAGTGCTCAAAGGGCCAGTACTATGACGGCAAACCCCAACTCCACCAGTTAGTACGCTGATTCCTGTGGAGGAAGCACAACCACCTAGTCGTAGTTTAGCATCTATCGCATTTGATGTTGTTAAATCGTATGTGTGTATCTTCCCATCTTGGAAATATTATACTGAAGATGAAGGAAAATGCTAGTTGCAGTTGTTTTTTCCAGGAGTTATGTGTAAGTAATGTTATTCATGGCAATCACTTTGCTTCGTCCCATACATCCTACCTCCATGATGGTTATAATACAGCAAATTTTCCCATTTGTCTCTATAGAGAAGGACCGATTTGGAAACTCAGGATGTGGTAACCTGTGCTAATCCCTCTGCTATCTTCAAGAATGCTTGGTGGCAGTATCGGAATTACCTGAAGAAAACATACTTCACCGGCAAAGAAACTCATCAAATTCCCTTACGTTCTCCTGAGACACATTTACTGGACGATGACTGGGAACGCCTTGTTCCTTACTGATCCCGAACCAAGAATGTGGTAAGGTCTATGAGCTCATTTTCTATTTTTAAGTATTATATTCTTGCATCTTACTGTACTCCGTTCATGTAGAACAAGTGCCTAAACCTGAAGAACAACTATTCTAATTTAATATTCCATTGCTATCATAGTTCAAAAAAGCGCTAGGCGTTAATTGTGCGTTTTGCCACTGCCTTGCGCTTTACTGACCAAAGCGCATGCTTATTCAGGTCAAAAAAAAGTGCATGCTTATGTGCAGTTATGCATAGATTAAGCGTAGTTATGCGCAATGCATTTTGCCAACGCCTAGAGCCTAGGCGCGCTTAAGCGCTCGCTTAGGCGCGCCTTTTTTTAACTATGATTGCTTTGCTCTTGTATCATTGTATTTACTCATACAAACTTATTTTTAAATTGAAGGATCCAATTGAAACTCCAATGTCACATCAGGTATGTTCACGCATGTTTCTTTAACAGGTTTGCTCTTTTCAATAGCTCTGTTGATTTCAATTTCAATTGTGTATACAGTTGACTTTCATATCATGCACATTACTAGTATCACAACAGAGCCAATAGTGTTGTTGTACATGCAGACCCGTGGTACCCATCTTAAATCTTGTTACGCCGTGTAGTTTCCCATGCTTTATATTCTTTCACTGCTGCTTTTTCTTGAACTGATCTGATTTGAACCGTGTCTCTATTTTGATTTGGCAAGACAATGAAGTGACCATAGGACATAGATATATGTTTGTTTTATGCTTTTATTATGTAATAGTACATGGCAATAGAAGACTTGGTAGTTTAATCCTGTCGACCATACTAATGAACTGGTTCACCGAAATGAGTTTCATATACTAGTACATGCTAAAGTTGTTATGTGTCTGCTTGTTTCTTCTTTTAGAATGCTGACAAAATATTGGGGAAGAGTGCCTTATTAAGCAATGGTAAAGGAAGTAATGTAGATAAGGTTCGGGATTGTGACACATCCTTGTTGGTCTCCAACAAAGCTGATAAAATAGCTAAGGAAAACTATCTTGAAGACAGCGAGACAACCCCAAAGTCCTGCCTTAGTTTAGTGTTCGAGTTACTGGCCACTACCGCTTGCACAAGCTATTCAAACTCACTGTCTGAATTAGTTCGGTTTCTTGAGTCTCAACTACAAGCTGAAAGACATCGATCAGCTATGCTGCGACAAGAAGCGGAAGGACTGTGGAAGTCCCTGGAGCATTCAGATGCATACTTTCTGGTGCAACAGCAAGCGTTGGAGGATATTAGCGGCAAACAGGACAAAGCTAATAAGCTTGCTAAGCTTATTGCCAGCATGGTGGATACCCAGGATAACGTTTCTGGAGCTCTTCTGAAGTTGTTTCAGTTATCCTCTTGTTTTGCTGCCGCGTTTATTTGCACTGGTGGCCAATTTTGACGGCCAGTGTATGTAATATGCTGCTTTGTTTCCTATATTTGCATTGTTGGCAAACTTTGATGCCCAGTGGATGTAATATGTGTAATAGCGGTAATAGGCTAGCGTTAATTGCTTGCTTATTTATTTCCTTATTGTCTTGTTTAGTTGTTTGCTTGTAGTCAGTGCAGTTCTTTTTCTGTGTTTTTCTAGTGGCCACAATAGCCTATTTTTCGTAACTAGGCCAAAATCATCATGGCAACACACGGACGGCCTCCTGCAGGCCGTATGTTCCATGGGCCTTCTTCCGGCCGTAGGATCCATTGGCCTTCTATACGGGCCGTAGGATCCATTGGCCTTCTATATAGGCCTTAGGATACATGGGCCTTCTACTGGTGAGGGAGTCCTGGATAAGGGGGTATCCGGACAGCCGGACTATATACTTTGGTCGGACTGTTGGACTATGAAGATACAAGATTGAAGACTTCGTCCCGTGTCCGGATGGGACTCTCCTTCGCGTGGAAGGCAAGCTTGGCGATTCAGATGATAGATCTCCTTCTCTGTAACCGAATGTGTGTAACCCTAGCCCCCTCCGGTGCTATATAAACCAGAGGGTTTAGTCCATAGGAGGAGAACAAAAATCATAATCATAGGCTAGCTTCTACGATCTCGTGGTAGATCAACTCTTGTAATACTCATATCATCAAGATAAATCAAGCAGGAAGTAGGGTATTACCTCCATCGACAGGGCCCGAACCTGGGTAAACATCGTGTCCCCAGTCTCCTGTTACCATTAAGCCTTAGACGCACAGTTCGGGACCCCCTACACGAGATCCGCCGGTTTAGACACCGACATTGGTGCTTTCATTGAGAGTTCCTCTGTGTCGTCGCTGTAAGGCTCGATGGCTCCCTCAACCTTCAACAACGCAGTCTAGGGCGAGACTTTTCTCCCCGGACAGATCTTTGTGTTCGGTGGCTTCGCACTGCGGGCCAACTCGCTTGGCCATCTAGAGCAGATCGACAGCTACGCCCCTGGCCATCAGGTCAGGTTCGGAAACTTGAATTACATGGCCGATATCCGTGGAGACTTGACCTTCGACGGATTCGGGCCTATATCAGGAGCGCCGAATAGTCACGACGAGCACGACTTAAATCTGCTATCGGACAGTATTCGGGATATCGCCCCTGCAGCTACTCTGGACCTAAATCCGGGGTAGATCGCATCGTCCGAGGATGGGTGGATGGACCCCACCACGGAGGCCGCATACTCTTTGGTGGTAGAGCCGAACACATATTCCGCCGTTAAGGGAATCTGCGTCACCGGACCCACGGACTTGTGTCTGGATGTGGGTTCCAAACCGGGCGCGCCCGGTCCCATCGAGTCTGATTGGGCTCTAGTAATGGAGTTCACCGCCGCGGATATCTTTCAGCACTTCCCTTTTGGCGATATGCTAAATTCGTTAAGGTCTCTCTCTCTGTCAGGAGATTCCTGGCCGAACTATGTCCGGCTCGAGTGGGAAGCAGGAGACGAAGAAATTCGTTACCCACCCACCACCCACTTAATTGCCACTGTCGATGATTTTGACCGACGTTCTTGACTTCGACTCCGAAGACATCGACGGTATAGACGACGATGAAGGAGAAGAACAGGAACCACCGACCACAGGGCGCTGGACAGCCACCTCTTCATATGATCTATATATATATGGTGGACACCCCCAAAGAAAACAATGGTGATGAGGCAACAGAACATAACCACTTGGGGAAGAAATCAAAGCATGGGCGTCATCGGTGCCGCTCTAAGCCCCGCAATAGCAATACCAGCATAGGAAGAAAAAAACAATCCAGATGGTGCCAAAGAGGAATACAATCCTGATCAGCCTACGTTCGAGCAGGCCGATCATGAACACGGGCAGGTCAGCCCAGATGAACAGGCGACAGACGGATACTTGGAGGACGACAACTATATGTTCCCTCTGAAGACGAGGTGAGCCTCGGCGACGATGAATTTGGCGTAGCTGAGGATCCCATAGAGCAGGAGCACTTTAAGTGCCGGCTCATAGCCACTTCAAGAAGCCTGAACAAGAAGCAGCAGTAGCTCCAAGCTAATCAAGATATGCTCACAGACAGATGGACCGAGGTCCTGGCGGCCGAGGAGTACGGACTCGAGCGCCCCACCAAAATTTACCCAGAGCACAAGTTGCTACCTCAACTAGAGGAGGAGGCCGTAGAGCCTTCACTACCAGCACAAGACGAGGCTGACCGACCACCTCGTGTCCGGGATAAAACGGCGTATCAGACCGAATACCTGCCCGCACCCCCACGCTAGTTCACTACGGCACGGGGCAATACGCAGGACCTACGAAATCAATTGGAAAACAAAGCAGGACAACCAAGATCGATCTACGGATCATGGGGGCACGCCCCAACACTCGACGACGACCGACACGCCGGATACACTAACATTAAGTCCGGCAGGGCCGAACATAACCGGCTAGACAAAGTCGAACTGCGTAATGACATAGCCCAGCACAGAGGCGCCACACACCCCATCTGCTTCACTGATGAAGTAATGGATCACGAATTTCTAGAATAGTTTAAACCCATAAACATCGAGTCATACGATGTCACAACAGACCGCATGGTGTGGATCGAAGACTTCCTTATCCACATTCACATGGCCCATGGTGATGACCTACACGCCATCAAGTATCTTCCCCTTAAACTCAAAGGACCTGCCCTACACTGGCTGAATAGCCTGCCGGCAAACTCCATCTTCAGTTGGGAAAACCTGGAGGACGTGTTCCTCAACAACTTCCAAGGCACCTATAGGCGACCACCGGATGCTGATGACTTAGGTCACATTACCCAACAGCCCGGAGAGTCAGCCAGGAGATTCTGGACTCGGTTCCTACTAAAAAAGAACCAAATCGCCGACTGTCCGGACACCAAAGCCATAGCAGCCTTCAAACACAGTATCCGGGACGAGTGGCTCGCCCGACACCTAGTCAAGAGAAACCAAAGTCCATGGCGGCCCTAACGACACTCATTACCCACTTTTGTGGGGGCGAAGATAGCTGGTTGGCTCACAGCAACAAAGCAAACACCCCTGGCACATCAGAGGCTAGAGATAGCATCCATAAACATCGAGCCAACAAACATAAGCGTCCCAAGAATAATGATGACGCCCGCGACACGGCAGTCAATGCCGGATTCCGTGGCTCCCAGTCCACTCAGCGGAAAAAGCCACTTCAAAAAAGCAATTCGGTCCCATCCGGCCTGGACCGCATACTCGAAAGCCCATGCCGAATTCATGGTACCCTAGGAACGGCAGCCAACCATACCAATAGAGAATGACGGGTCTTCAAACAAGCCGGCCGGTCACACGCCGAAAAAAACAAAGGGGTCTCAAAGCAATGCAATACAGAGTCGAAGAAACTCCTACGCCTACCAACACGGTGAGCGTTATAAAAACCACCCTACAGGTTGTCTCCGGATCACTGAATAATCACCATACCGGAGAGTCAGTCTTCGACACTATCCCCTTATACAGTAACTATTACGTACTGCCGGGACGAACCACGTTGGCTCGATTCGACGTGGTACCATAACAGGCCCACGTGACATAGTGACCATTACGGGCAAGGCTGAACCCCACTTCATCGCCGAAGAGCACACGGCCCCTGCAGCAGCGAGTTGTGCCTCTTTACCCAACCTTGATTCGACAGCCAAGCTCCCGGACACCAATAAAGGAGTCCGAACTACTTCATGGCAGGATAGCTCGGCTCAACCAGGCGCCAGTCAAACACCCCGGCATAAGTTGGGAAGGGCCACGCCCTGCGGTTCAACTGCTTTGTGGCACACATACGTCCCTCAGCATTTTCTTTACAGGTTCTCTTTTGCGGATAATAGGACTGGCGCCATGAAATCATCCCGGACGTGCAAAGGGGGAATCTTTGAACATTCCCCCCGAAGACAATCCGAGCATACCTCGGATTCACACACGGTCCCTCCCGCCCGGTCTAAGTAGGTTACGCCGTCATACCTCCTTTTTACAACATGAACAGTACCCATACACAGAAAAGTATTACTCAAATACAACATGTAGAGTTATATGACGCTTATTCGCTATCATTTCTCATTGACATTTTTAGTCATAACGGCATCCGAATATCGTGTTATGCTTTAAAACGCCAAGGGGCTTCATTGTTCCCGCACTATGGCAACAAAGTCCGACCACCTTCTCGATCGCTCGGCAACCCAAACTTATAGCAATATATGCATCAGCTCCGAATCATGTCTTGGGTCATTAATTGGGTTTGCCCGGCTCCCATGTTTTGTTTCCTTACGTTCCGCAATATTGGCTAAGGTAGCGCTGGGAGAACTACTGTGATTGTGTCCCGGTTCTTCCAGACGAGCACCTCAGTAGAGAAAGCCAAAAACTGACTGTCATGATATGGCGAGAGATGGTCAGTTGTTCAAGAAGATGTAAAATCTTTAAGGATTTATTCCGCATAATGCCATAATAAATGCAGAGTGCGACGAATCGGTCTACCGATCAGGTGCTGTTAGAGCCCCTCGTGTGGTCTTCCGAACACTAGGGGCTGCGCCTACCATACTTGAATTCCTATGGCTAAGTGAGAGTGATAAAGCCCTATAGTCTGATTGCCTGGTTCACTGTGCTGAACACCTCCTTTATGGACCCAAGAATGGGGTAAAGAGTGTTCAGGTGTATCCCGAACACCCCCGTACTTCCTACGTGGGGGCAGAAGCCGACGACTGGCCAACACTCAAGATTAACATATAAAACGGCCGCGCAGGAGGAAAAACTTTCATATAACAGTCAAATACATAAATAAAGGTGAATTTGTTCTGCCTTACAAAGGACAACATGATTGCCTTCATGGAAATACAATGTCTTTGGTACATTGCTCCGCCACAAGGCGGGCTCCTTTCAGGACACCATCGTAATATAGTTCGGGCTTGCGGTGCTCCTTCCCCTCGGGTGGTCCCTCGGTCATCAGCTTTTCAGCATCCTGCTTTCCCCAGTGCACTTTCGCGAGGGCAAATGCCATTCGCGCACCTTCTGTACAGACCTACCGCTTAATGACGCCAAGCCGAGGACAAGCACTCACAATTCGCTTCACGAGCCCAAAGTAACTTCTCGGAATGGGCTCGGCGGACCTTAGCCGGACAACCAAATCCTTCATGGCTAGTTCGGCCGCCTGGTGCAGTTCGACCAGCTGCTTCAGCTGATCGACAAATGGCACCGGATAATGCGGTGCCAAATACTGCGACCAGAAAAGCTATTCCGCAATCTTCTTCCCCTCTGCTCGATAGAATTGAGAAGCATCAGATATGCTGCATGGAAGATCCGCAAACGCCCCTGGAGAAATCAAAAGTCAATTTGTCACCTTGAATTTCTCCTGCTATGGCATAAACAATCGCTTTAAATAATAAAAATCCTTACCAGCCGCAATCTTCCTCGCCTCCTGAATGTCCTTCAGAGCACCTTGGGCTTCCTCCCGAGCATCAGTTGCGGCTTTGAGAGCTTGGGCGAGATCGAATTCTTTCAATGATAGACTCTGCTCCAAAGTCTCGCTTTTTTTCACGGCCTCCTGAAGCTCTCGTTTAGCTTCAATGACCCTGGCCTCATGCTTCTCCCGAAGGGCCTGCTCCGCGGCTGCCTTCTTTTTAGCTAAGGCCACAACCTTCTTCAATGCCTCAATTTTGGCATTCGCCCCTAGAGCGTGCAATATATATAATTTCATTAGGCACACCTACTTATTTGTGCTAAACCTAATAAGGTTTCGACATACCTTGATTGTCCTCCAATTGCTTCTTCACCCGGCCAAGTTCTCCTTCGGCCCGCTCCAGACTCTACTTCAATCCGGATACTTCCGCAGTATGAAGGGCGGCAGTCGCTGCAGACGCATGTTTATACAGGAAGAGATATATGTCATGCACTAAGTCTCTTGTGGAAGGAAATTTGATCCCCTGTCCGGTTCCTTCTTTCACCGGACAGTGCATCAGGGGCTACTATCTATACTATGAAAAATCTTCTAAAAACTCCTAAAACATACATCCAAGCCTTTTATAAGGCTGATATAGGATTCATTCAGTCCACTTTCAGCGGCCTGAACCTTCTCAATCACCACGCCCATAAGGGCGCGATGTTCATCGATGACGGAAGCACTCTTCAGCGCTGTCAATAAGCTGCCCTGCACCTCTGGTTCGACAGAGTTTGCTGGCGGAGCAGGATCACCCCCACTAGTCAAGGGGATCTGTCTGTCTAATCACAGAGCCCCAAAGGTCTCCGGGACTGTATCTGGCTGTGGGCCGAATCCAAGATCGCCCCCGCCGTTGACACTCAGGGGAACCGCCGCTCCCGTGTATCCGGCCCCTGAGGTATGCCCCACCTGGTCTAGCTCCTTTTGGGACGACACCTCGGTATCATGTCCGAGCATCAGGGAAAGGGCCCTCGGAGGTGTCTCGCCCGCTAGGGCATCTGAGCTCAACGAATCCTCCGATGGGGACTGTTCGGTGCGAGACCTAGCCGGGCTGCAAAAAGTATGGCACCAATTAATTTATTATGCCTCAATAATCCTAGACGCATAGATGTGTTCGGATTTCGTGCACTCACGAGTTTTCCAGGGGCTGGACCCTGGGATCCCACTCCGGGCTACTGTCGGTAGCTGTAGTGGACGCTTCTGGCAGGAGAGTTTTTCCCCTCTTAGGAAATTCGGCCTCCGGAGATGAGGAAGCCGTCCTTTTCTTTCCTCCCCCTGTGGGGGACTCGTCTTCTTCCTCCTCTTCTTCCTCTTCAGAGGATTAATGGGTATTGGAGTCTTCGGATTTTGTGCCCGAAGCACCGTGACGACGGAGGCCGCTCCTGGTCTCCTTGGACTCTTTATGGGCCTCTTTCTTTGGCGCCTTGTAAGGCGCCGGGACCAGCATCTTCGTCAGAAGTGGTCCGGCTGGTTCTTCTGGCAGCGGGGCTGGACAGTGTATCCTCCCTGCCTTCTTCGTCCATCCCTAAGATAATTATGGGAAGCGCGTTAGGCCATCTTCCCCCGAATATGACAATGAAAAATATAGATGGACAAAATATAGTGACTACTTACCGGACTTGTGGGGCGGGACAGTTGGTACCCGCAGTCCGCGGCGGAGTCTGGCCACGGTTTGACGAACTTAAAAAGCACCTTCCAGATGTCCTTGTGTGAGGATCCGTAAAGCTCTCGCACATTCTGGTGCTCGTCCGGGTCATACTCCCACAAATTGCAGGCTCGGTGCTGACAAGGAAGAACCAGGTGTTGACGCCTGATTTTGGCACGATACAGAGTGAAAGAGTTTTCAGCATGAGAAAGTTTCACAACGTCGAGTGGAACAACTTTGATATTTAGGCTATCGCCATTCGACATCCTCTCAGTGGCCAAAGCTGTACTACAAGCGACAAAATTTAGTATTCTGAGTGCTTTTCCGCCGATTACGCCCTCACAATGACCTCAAATGAAGGAGCACTCTAAAGGAATTGTCTTCGTCTCATCGAGGCAATTGATTTTCATATATAAATCATCTTAATCCGAGTTCATATGCAAAAGTTACAGACAATATGGTTTGGATAGGCCAGAGACCAAAATATTACGCTTGACACCAGACATATGTTGATGAGTGTCTGATGCAATGCGTGAGCAATTCGGCCATCAAGACGGCGTTGAATCGAAAAACCTTTAATACAGAAACGTTTCATCTCGTTGAGCCGATCGATTTTTATATATAATTCGTCTCAATCCGAGGTCGTATGGGACCTGAGGAGAAAAATCAAGATCAGGCTATGTTTTCGGTCGAGTGAAAAGCTTGCCGTCCGAGTGAAAGCTTAACTTTTGAGTAAAAACTTACCGATCGATCGAAAGCTTACCTTTCGCGTGAAAATTTACCGGTCGAGTGAAATTTTGCTGACCGGATGAACTTATTATTATCCGAGTAAAAATACACTCATCCGAGTGAAATTTTCCTCCAGGTGAAAATATTCCGAGTGAAAAGATTGCCATCGGAACGAAAACTTGCCGATCGAGTAAGGTATTGCCTTCCGAGTGGAAATATAGTTATCCGAGTGAAAGATTGTCTTCCGAGTGAAAAAGTCTAGTCGGACGATCCAAGTGAAAGTCTCTAATATCCGAGTGGATGATCTCGAATCCGAGTTAAACTGAACATATGCCCGGAAGTTTATCAAGATGACCTCGGATGAAGAAGTGTTCAATGCAGAAGTTGTGCATATCATCAAGAAGGTAAACTTTGGTTTTGGAGTCATCATCATCAGAGATAGTATATAGCCTACAAATTTACTACGAGACTCGGATAATCCAGTCTACTGCAAGACCGAGTCCGACTGGAAGGTAAAGATGACCTCGAAAAGTATTCAAGAAAGCCTTATTTGAAAAAGTGATCAACATGAGAGTTGTTTGTATCATCGAGGCGCACAAGTTTGATATTTGGGCCGTCTTGATCAAAGATCATATGCAAGATCAGCGGCCCGCGCAAGAAGGAAGATAGAGTTTGGGCCAGATTCAGACTGAATCCGAGTTGGAATAGAACTAGGACTCTAGGACACGAATTGATGTAATTTTTCTTGTAAGGAAAGCCTAGATGAATAGTTTACTTGTACGGAAAGTCCAGCCGCCTCTTATATATGTTGGGGTGACGGCCGATTGAACAACACACAATCGAACAAATCAATATACTACTTTTTCATCTACGTATTATCTCTCCACCGTTTTTCTCTCTCGTTCTTCGTTGTTCTTCATGTTTTAGAGCTGCAAATCCTGAGGCTCTAGGGGCGAGCGAATCGACCTAGGGCAGCCCATAGCCGCCGCAATCCCTGACGGGGTCCCTCCCGGGTGCGCGGGGTTTCGGGTCTGCAAAAGCGCCCGCCGACTGTCTTGCGTATCGCGCTGTCGGTCGGGTCTCCTTCGATGTGAGCTGCGGTGCATCACCCCTGGCGTCAAGGGTACACGTGACATGCCCGTGTGTCAACACACTTTTTGGCGACTCCGCTGGGAATCGAAAATCAATCATCATCATCCACCATGTCCGATCTTCCCAAGCCATCTGAGGTAGACGCCGATAACATCATCAAGCCCAGTCTTGATGAGATATCGGCTGATCATCGGCAAGTCTATGGGGAGTACAAGAAGGCGCGTGAAGAGAAGGATTTGTAGGAGTTCCTTGCAAAGTTCAAGAAGGATCGCCAAGGCAACATCACTCCGATTGAAGAAATCAAGTTCCCTCCTCTTCAAGCCGAGCAGGTTAAACCCTCTGTGAGTACTACCTTTTCTCCTGAACAGTGGGCTGAGATTGAGAGTCATATTGTTGATGGTAACAATCTAGTCTATCAAACTTTCATAGAAAATACTAATGCTCAGAAGAATATATCTCAATCATCTAGTGGCAATGATGGTGTAGCTGCTAGTGCGGAGAGCCCTAATCTGACTTTACTTATTTCATTGGCGCCTCCTATGTCGATGAATTATTATCCTACACAAGCAAATCAGATTATAGCTGCACCAACTAATCCTATTTTGAGCATGCCAGGTTCGGTGGCAATGCCGAACCCAACCCTACCTACAGCTACAAGCACTCGACCACTAGAAAATTATGGCTCGACATACATGCCATAGTTCCTACCAACAACTAGTAGTCTTACTACTCCTATGTCACTACCACAAGTTCATCGTCCACTATGGATCATGGTTTAGCTAATCTTAGAGAGGATATGGCTAAGATGCTTTGAGAGAATTTTGGGGTTGAGTTACCTCGGAATCGAATTTACCAAAAGCCGTACCCCGAGTACTTTGATGCTATCCAGTGCCCTCCGGGATATAAGATTCCAGATTTTGTTAAGTTTAATGGAGAAGGCACAAAAACCACATGGGAGCATGTTAGTCAATATTTAGCACAATTGGGTGAGGCAGGCTCACTAAATGAGTTGAAAGTGCGTTTATTTCCTTTTTCATTAACTGGTACCGTATTTTCATGGTTTTCTTCTTTACCACATGGTTCCATTCGGGTTTGGTCTCAGCTAGAGAGAAATTTCATGATCACTTTTACAACGGCGACAATGAACTCAAGTTGTCACATCTAACATCGGCTAAACAGAAGCATGATGAATCGGTCTCCGATTACGTCAAGAGATTCAGAGAAACGAAAAACCGATGTTTTAGTTTGGTGATAACCGAGAGAGACTTGGCAGACCTAGTGCTGAGTGGTTTGAGAACTCCCATTAGAGAAAATCTAGAAGTCAATGAGTTCTTAAATATTAACCAAGTATTACAAAGGGCTTTGGCCCAGGAAAGCCGAAGCAAAGATCTCAAAGAAGTGCATAGGTACAAAGCCGATCGTCCAAAGATGAATATGGTGGAATATGATAGTAATCACTCGGACGATGAGGGTGGTGTTTTTGCTAATGAATTTGTTTGGCCATCTAAGGCCAAACCCTTTACTTGCAATGATCTGAAACCGATTCATAAGAATCATAATGAAGATATGAAGTTTACTTTTAACATTGCTAAGTGTGATAGAATATTTGATGCTTTGTTGCAGGCTAAGATTATTAGAATATCTCATACTTTACCGCCATTTGAAGAGCTGAAACGGCGTGCTTATTGCAAGTATCATAATTATTTTTCTCATGGTACTAACGATTGCAATGTTTTTTAACGACAGATACGATCGGCCATTAATGACGGACGATTGAACTTTTCTGATATGCAAGTTGATAAACAACCCTTTCCAATGAACACCATGGATTTAGAAGGGAAGAAGCTGCTCATTTGGCCGGAGGTAGCCGAATCTGCTAATAAACATAATATCATTGTTGGTGAGCCCAGGAAGGACAAGGAGGGCAACAAGGTCTTGGGGAGACATGTTGTGCTTGATAAGCAACCCGATGGCAAGGGATTGATCAAGATCACCATCAAGAATCCTACACTCGGGGGGCAAACACAGGTGCAAGAGGACACTCGAGTTAAATTTGTTAACCCCAAGAGTCCTGAAGTTGGCAAGTGGAAGATGAACAAAGCTAAAGTACAGCGCAAACGAATCAAACCAACTTTTGACATGTTGTTGTCCAAGTACGCCAACCAGTCGGCTGGTTCCAGCTCTAACCGGCCATCATACTTGAAACGACCAAGGTCACCATCAGATGATATGTTTAGTCAGTATATGAAACCAAGTGGACCAAAGCCGTTGTTTCCAGAAGAGCAAAGGCAAACTGTTTGGGATCGACTTGAATACTCATATAATGGTCGACTGAACATCGGTAACTATCAGTCGGCTGGTCAAAATATGCGACCAAGTGCAAACTATCCTAGTGTAAGAATGCACCCAGGTGGAAGTTATCCACATGAAAAAATATGGATGGGTAGATTATATCCGAGTGAAATCCATCCGAATGAGTTCCATCCGAGTGGATTCCATCAGAGTGACGTCCATCCGAGTGGATTCCATCCGAGTAAAAAGGTGCGCCCGAGTGGAAATTTCATGCATTGGGAAAGTCGAAAATAATGGTGTGTTAAGTCACCAAGTGTTGCAGCAGTTGAGTCGGGTAAAGGCAAGGAGAAAATGGATGTCGACTCACTTATCTTGGGCACCAAAACATTCACCATACAGTAGCCGACTATGCATAACCACTCGACTGAGCCGATACTTCTTATCGTGCCAAAGCACTCAGCTAATGACCATGAAGCAAGCACCAGCCAAGTAAAGGTGAGAGATGCTAAATACACTCGACCAAAGTGGTGTCCTCCGTGGCTAACAAAGACACAGAAGAGGAAACTACAGAGGTTAAGGAGTCAAGAGATGGCAGCGCAGGAGGCCAAGAAGCAAAGGGATAAGTTGTTCAATGACACTCGGCCCATGTTTCCAGCAAAACAAGTGTGGAGGCCTAAACAAATACAAGATACATCAGCCTCTACATCTATCACAGAAGTACCTACACCACCCAAGGAGGACGATGCGACAATTATTACATCATCTGTGACACTTCTTAATTCTCCTTCACTCGGACAGATTTCAGAATCGGTGGATGCACTTGAGGAGGAGGCTGATATGTTGGACTATGAGTCTACACCGGTTCATGAAGGTATGGATATCAATATGGTATATTACTTACCTGCTGAGTTTCGTGCTGTAGATGAGGAAGGGGAAGTGGCTCAGCTGGATTTTGGCCCTAAAAACGCAATATTCGAGAAGCCAAACGAACCAGTAACACATTTGAAACCGTTGTATCTCAGAGATCATATCAATGGATCGCCACTCAGTCGAATGCTTGTTCATGGTGGTGTCGTGGTTAATCTTATGCCCTATTCGGTCTTCAAGAAATTGGGTTGGCCCGGTGAAGAGCTGATGAAGACGAATATGGTGCTCAACGGATTTGAAGGCAAAGAGAAAACTGAAGCCAAAGGTGTAATGTATGTGGAACTTACATCCGGAAGCAAAACTTTGGCTACTACATTCTTTGTCGCTGAGGTGCAAGGTAACTACAACGTCATACTATGCCGTGATTGGGTTCATGCAAACCAGTGCATGCCATCCACTAAGTACCAATTTTTGATTCAGTGGGTTGATGATGAAGTGGAAGTTATTCATGCAGATAACTCGGCCTGTGTTGCTTTGGCCGATGCATCGGTGGATTGGCAACATCCCAATGCTACTTTCTTGATGGGATGTGACTTATCATAGTTTGATTTTCTCAGCGTGACCAAGAATGGTTTTGTGCCCGTGTCTTTAAAGCCGACTGAATGCAATCGGCTACAAGGTTTCATATGTTTAAATGGATTCTAGCTCCAAATGGTTACAAAAACATCTTGTGAAATATCGGTCCAGCGAGAACGATATGTATGAGTCTATAGAGGAGTTGGATGACATGGATAAACTTGGACAAGGTTTTACATCGGCCGATCCATTAGAAGAGGTAGATACTGGAGATGGTTCAGTCACTCGACCGACGTTTGTAAACAAAAATTTGAAAGTCGATTGTAAAGCTAAGTTAATCGAGCTATTGAAACAATATGTTTGTTGCTTTGCGTGGGAATATCATGAGATGCCAGGTTTAAGCCGAGAGCGAGTGGAGCATCGGTTACCTATAAAGGCCGGTTTTAGACCATATAAACAGTCGACCAGAAAGTTTAATCCGAAAACATATGACCGGATCAAGGAAGAGATCGGTCGACTGCTTGAAGCTAATTTCATTCGACCTTGCAGGTATGCCGAGTGGATTTCTAACATTGTCCCAGTGGAGAAGAAGGGATCCGGCAAGTTGAGGGTGTGCATTGACTTCAGAGATTTGAATAGGGCTACACCCAAAGATGAGTATCCCATGCCAATAGCCGATATGCTTATTAATGATGCTTCTGGACATAAGGTTATTAGCTTTTTAGACGGTAATGCCGGATACAATCAAATTTTTATGGTCGAAGAAGACATGTACAAAACAGCTTTCCGATGTCCTGGTTTCCTTGGTTTATTCGAGTGGACAGTGATGACATTCGTATTAAAAAATGCTGGAGCCACATATCAAAGGGCTATGAATTTGATTTTTCATGATTTACTCGGTATCATACTTGAAGTTTATATTGATGATATTGTTGTCAAATCGGATGCTTTTGAATCTCACTTGGCCGATTCGCGTTTAGCTTTTGAAAGAATGAAATAGTATGGATTGAAGATGAATCCTTTGAAGTATGCTTTCGGCGTGTCAGCTGGCAAGTTTTTGGGTTTCATTATTCATGAAGATGGCATAGAGATTGATCCCAAAAAGATAGAGGCTATACAGAAGGTGGAGGCTCCAACATGCAAGAGAGATATGCAAAAGTTCCTTGGCAAGGTCAATTATTTGAGAAGGTTCATAGCTAATCTGTCAGGGAAAATTGATGCGTTTACTCCTATCCTTCGGTTAAAGAATGATGTTGATTTCAGTTGGGGGGCAAAACAGCAAGAAGCATTTGATATGATCAAGAGATATTTGTGCACTCCTCCGGTGATAAAAGCACCCAAGTATAGAGACCTTTTAATCTTTATATCGCAGCAGAGGAAGGTGTTATTGGTGCTGTTTTGACTCAAGATACCGAAGGAAAAGAGCATGCCATTACATATTTGAGCAGACGCTTATTGGACACCGAGATAAGGTATACATTTATTGAAAAACTATGTCTATGCTTATATTATGCTTGCACAAAATTGAGACATTACCTAGTGCCGAGTGCTTGTGTAGTAGCTTGTCAAACCGATGTCATTAAGTACATGTTGCATAGGCCAATTCTTAGTGGTAGAATTGGCAAGTGGGCTTATGCTTTGATTGAATATGATTTGGCTTATGAAACTCTAAACTCCCTGAAAAGCCAAATTGTTGCTAATTTCATTGTTGAACATCGGATTAATGACAAGCATGATGTTGATATGAACCTTGTTTCATTAGTGCCATGGAGATTATACTTTGATGGTTCAGTTTGTAGCAATGGCCAAGGTGTTGGTATTGTTTATATATCTCCTCATGGTGCTATTTTTCAAGCCTCATGCCGCTTAGAATATATTTGCACAAACAATCAAGCCGAATATGAAGCATTGTTATTCGGCCTAGAGATGTTGCTTGCTATTGGTGTTACACATATTGAGGCTTATGGTGATTCGTTACTAGTGATGCAGCGAGTATCCAAAGTCTTTCAATGTTTGGAGGAATCACTTAATGTTTACCTTGATAAATGTCTAGATATAATTTCTACTTTGGATTGTTTTAGCATTGCTCATATATCTAGGCATGACAACTGGAAAGCAAATGATCTGGATATCATGTTGATCATGGCATGTTTCATATCTCTCAAAGACCAATGTCTTGTCTTGCCAATATGGGAGAGGCCGAACCTGAACCCACTGATTCGGCCATTAACAAAAAATCTAGTGCAGGTGATAATTCCGACTGGAGAAAGCCCATTGTTGATTACTTGTGCAATCCGAGTGAAAGGGTGGACATGGCTGTTCGGCGTATGGCTTTCAAGTATACAATGAGAGATGATGGTCTTTATCGCCGAACAGTCGATGATGTTCTTCTAAAGTGTTTGGATGAGGACCAGGCAAGAGTTGCTATGGGAGAAGTACATGAAGGTATTTGTGGCACTCACCAGTCGGCTCCCAAGATGAAATGGTTATTGCGACGTGCTGGGTTTTATTGGCCGACTATGATTAATGATTGCTTCAGATATTACAAAGGGTGTGAAGCTTGTCAAAAGTTTGGTGATATTGAATTGGCTCCAGCTGCTATGTTACATCCTATTATCAAACTGTGGCCTTTCCGAGGTTGGGATTTAGATTTCATTGGACAAATCCACCCGTCTTCCTCAAAAGGGCATCGGTTCGTATTGGTGGCGACTGATTATTTCACTAAATGGTCTGAAGCAGTACCTCTCAAGAACATGACACATACGTAGGTAATTTAATTCATAACCGAACACATTATTCATAGATTCAGTATTCCTCAAGCATTAACTACAGATCAAGGTTCATCTTTTATGTCACACCAAGTCAGAGAGTTTGCCGAATCTTATAATATAAATTTGCTTAATTCTTCTCCGTATTATGCCCAAGCTAATGGACAAGCCGAGTCTAGCAATAAAATTTTAATCAAGCTCATCAAGAAGAAGATTGAGGATAATCCGAGGAGATGGCATGAGTTGTTGTCTGAAGCTTTATGGGCACATAGAATTTCAAGGCATGGTGCTACGAAGGTAACTCCATATGAGCTAGTATATGGTCAAGAGGCCGTTTTACCAGTGGAAGTAAATTTGAATGCTTTGAGAATAGCCAAACAAAATGATTTATCGGCAATAAACTTTTATAACTTGATGATGGAGAATATTGATGAAGTTGCCGATAAACATTTGGTTGCTTTGAAGTCCATAGAGAGAGACAAGTTGAGGGTTGCAAGAGCTTACAATAAGAAAGTTAAGTTGAAGAATTTTCAAGTTGGTGATCTCGGCTGGAAAGTGATTCTGCCGATTGGTTCAAGAGATAGAAAATTCGGGAAGTGGTCTCCAAGTTGGGAAGGTCCTTTTAGGATTACAAGAGTTGTTCTCGGAAATTCATATTTGGTGGAATCAATACAAGGGGCATTGTTACCCCGAGCTCTCAACGGAAAATATTTGAAGAAGTACCACCCGAGTGTGTGGCAGAAAGCCTGAGTAGGCATTGGCCGATATACGATTATCGACCTTAGCACAAACATGGCTGATACATAATTATCACCCTGAAGAAAATAAATGGCCGATGGAGTGTTGACGTCGTCCTTAGAACGAACACTATGCATATTGTTTTTCGGCGTGCAAGCTTTGCCGAAAAACAGGGGGGCATGTGTTGACGCCTGATTTTGGCAAGATACAGGGTGAAAGGGTTTTCAGCATGAGAAAGTTTCACAACGTCGAGTGGAACAACTTTGATATTTAGGCTATCGCCATTCGACATCATCTCAGTGGCCAAAGTTGTACTACAAGCGACAAAATTTTGTATTCTGAGTGCTTTTCGGCCGATTACGCCCTCACAATGACCGCAGATGAAGGAGCACTCTAAAGGAATTGTCTTCGTCTCATCGAGGCAATTGATTTTCATATATAAATCATCTTAATCCGAGTTCATATGCAAAAGTTACAGTCAATATGGTTTGGATAGGCCAGAGACCAAAATATTACGCTTGACACCAGACATATGTTGATGAGTGTCTGATGCAATGCGTGAGCAATTCGGCCCACAAGACAGCCTTGAATCGAAAAACCTTTAGCACAGAAAAGTTTCTTCTCATCGAGACGATCGATTTTCGTATGTAATTCGTCTCAATCCGAGGTCGTATGGGACCTGAGGAGACAAATCAAGATCAGGCTATGTTTTCGGTTGAGTGAAAAGCTTGCCGTCCGAGTGAAAACTTACCGGTCGAGTGAAAGCTTAACTTTCGAGTAAAAACATACCGATCGATCGAAAGCTTACCTTTCGAGTGAAACTTTACCTGTCGAGTGAAAGTTTGCTGACTGGATGAACTTATTATTATCCGAGTAAAAATACAATCATTCGAGTGAAATTTTCCTCCAGGTGGAAATATTCCGAGTGAAAAGATTGCCATCGGAACGAAAACTTGCCGATCGAGTAAGCTATTGCCTTCCGAGTGGAAATATAGTTATCCGAGTGAAAGATTGTCTTCCGAGTGAAAAAGTCCAGTCGGACGATCCAAGTGAAAGTCTCTAATATCCGAGTGGATGAGCTCGAATCCAAGTGAAACTGAACATATGCCCGGAAGTTTGTCAAGATGACCTCCGATGAAGAAGTGTTCAATGCAGAAGTTGTGCATATCATCAAGAAGGTAAACTTTGGTTTTGGAGTCATCATCATCAGAGATAGTATATGGCCTACAAATTTACTACGAGACTCGGATAATCCAGTCTACTGCAAGACCGAGTCCGACTGGAAGGTAAAGATGACCTCGAAAAGTATTCAAGAAAGCCTTGTTTGAAAAAGTTATCAACATGAGAGTTGTTTGTATCATCACGGGGCACAAGTTTGATATTTAGGCCGTCTTGATCAGAGATCATATGCAAGCTCAGTGGCCCGCGCAAGAAGGAAGACAGAGTTTGGGCCAAATTCAGACTGAATCCGAGTTGGAATAGAACTAGGACTCTAGCACGTGAATTGATGTAATTTTTCTTGTAAGGAAAGCCTAGATGAATCCTTTACTTGTACAGGAAGTCCAGCCGCCTCTTATATATGTTGGGGGTGAAGGCCGATTGAACAACACACAATCGAACAAATCAATATACTACTTTTTCATCTACGTTTTATCTCTCCACCGTTTTTCTCTCTCGTTCTACGCTGTTCTTCATGTTTGAGAGCTGCGAATCCCGAGGCTCTAGGGGCGAGTGAATCGATCTAGGGCAGTCCATAGCAGCCACAATCCCTGACGGGGTCCCTCCCGGGTGTGCGGGGTTTCGGGTCTGCAAAAGCGCCCGCCGACTGTCTTGCGTATCGCACTGTCGGTCGGGTCTCCTTCGACGGGAGCTACGGTGCATCACCCCCGGTGTCGAGGGTACACGTGACATGTTCGTGTGTCAACAACAAGCGAACCAACATCACCTGGACTACGTCAACGAGCTTGATGACCTTGTCTTCCATACCTTTGACGCGTGTCTGGATCACCGAAAGTTTGTCGGATGAAGACCAGTTCAAGCCCTTCTTGGGCCAGGACGTAAGCCGCAAAGGGGTTCCGGATCGGAACTCAGGAGAAGCAGCCCACTTTTTGCTGCACTGCTTAGTGATATAAAACCACTGCTGCTGCCACTCCTTGACAGAATCATTGAAAGTACCTGTCGGCTGTGTGACCTTGGGCATCCTGCTCACCATGGCGCCTCCGCACACGGCGTGCTCGTCATTCACCACCTTGGGCTTCACATTGAAGATCTTCAGCCATAAGCCGAAGTGTGGCGTGATGCGGAGAAAGGCCTCGCACACGACGATAAACGTCGAGATGTTGAGGAAGTAATTGGGGGATAGATCATGAAATTGATCCCGTAATAATACATGATGCCGCGAATAAATGGGTGAAGGGGAAATCCTAGCCCGCGGAAAAAATGAGGGAGGAACACGACCCTCTCATGGGACTCCGGAGTAGGGACGATCTGTCCTACCGCCGGAAGGCGGTGGCAGATTTTCTGGGCTAGGTACCCGACCTCTCGAAGCTTTTTGATATCCTTCTCCTGGACGGTAGAGGCCATCCACTTGCCTCCTGCTCCGGATTCGGACATTTTCGGAGAACCTTTGTTGGTGGAGAAGATGAACGCTCGGGCATTAGGGCTCAAGCGAAAGGGAATGGACGAGCAGAAGGAGAAGGCGTGGGTGAAAAGGAAGAGGCCTTTCCTCTTTATAGAGGCAATGAAACTTTGTGCCTCCCCGCTTGCCTAATGAAACCTGCTCATTTCCCACTCACCGTGATTGGTGGTGTGGTGGGGTTACCCATACCCATATTGATGAGGATCCCGCGATAAGAGGGACACGATCTCTGCTTCGACAAGACGTGCCAAGGAAACCGCCTCGCAATGTGTGCGGTAGCTGGTTGTAAAAAACGGTTCGAATAAAGGCCGGGCCGCGGCATGATGTCACGCTACGAAGAGTTGTCAGCAGATTAGATTTGTGGATTATTGTTCTCTCTATGGTGGTATGTGAAATTTATCTTGTAGAGCCGGACACGACTTAAGTGTTCGAAATTTACCTTGGAGTATTCGGAGATGGAACACGCCTTGCAATGCCGAAGACAATCTGCGCGCCGGACTCATCGTCATTGAAGCCTGGTTCAGGGGCTACTGAGGGAGTCCTGGATAAGGGGGTATTCGGACAGCCGGAGTATATACTTTGGCCGGACTATTGGACTATGAAGATACAAGATTGAAGACGTCGTCCCATGTCCGGATGGGACTCTCCTTTGCATGGAAGGCAACCTTGGCGATTCGCATGATAGATCTCCTTCTCTGTAACCGACTCTGTGTAACCCTAGCCCCCTCCGGTGTCTATATAAACTGGAGGGTTTAGTCCGTAGGAGGAGAACAACAATCATAATCATAGGCTAGCTTCTAGGGTTTAGCCTCTATGATCTCGTGGTAGATCAACTCTTGTAATACTCATATCATCAAGAGCAATCAAGCAGGAAGTAGGGTATTACCTCCATCGAGAGGGCCCGAACCTGGTTAAACATCGTGTCGCCAGTCTCCTATTACCATTAAGCCTTGGACGCACAGTTCGGGACCCCCTACCCGAGATCCGCCAGTTTTGACACCGACAACGGGCCTTAGGATTCATGGGCTTTCTACGGGCCGTAGGGTCCATGGGCCTTCTAAGGGCCGTAGGGTCCATGGGCCTTCTACGGGCCGTGCGATCCACTGGCCTTCTACGGGACGTACGATCCATGGCCCTCATACGGGTCGTAGGATCCATGGTCCTTCTACGGGGCGCATCGTCATTTTGCCAATCATGGGCCGTACTGTTAGTGGACCATAACGGGCCGTTAATAGGCCGTATTTGATAACTCTATGAAAACAGCCCAACAGGTTTTTTTACATGAAAATGGCCCAACATATTAACAGTCCACAAACGGGCCGACTGCAACGACGGGCTCAATTTGGCCCACAAGCAGAAAATGACAGTAACGGGCCGTATGTAACCGAATGCTGCATATGAGCCCAAGAACCAATGGGCCCTAAGAAGGCCGAAAGATAACTTGGGCTGGAAACGGCCCAATGGAATAACGGGCCATTAATGGGTATAAAGTGATACACTGTTCATTACGGGCCAGTTTCACAACGGGCCGTTAATGGGCCAAGAGTTACAAAGGGCCTCATATGGGCAGAAAGAAGTCATGGGCCACACATGGGCCGGAAGTTAAAACGGGCTAGAATCATATTGGACGGCCTAGATGATGCTAGTAGGCCTAATTCGGAGAGGTCGTAACGGGCATGGGTTAGCGGGCTGTAAATGGGCTATATGCGAACAGGCCGTTAACAGGCTTTCCGTGGGCTGGCCCGCTACCTTTAACCAAGTCAAACGGGCCGACCTTTTCACAGGAATGGGCCTATGTTGGGCCGTGCCACGTGTCAACGTATCATAGGCGCCTTCGGTCCAATGAGTGGATGACATCTGTCGCAACAATGAGCCGACACGTGTTTCCTCCAGCCAATGATGATTTTACACGTGGAAAATCCCCATTGGTCGGAGCTGTTAACGGGTTATCAGATCCAAAACCGGACCCGAGCTTAACAGCTTTCCGTTACGGTGGATGCCACGTGTCGGTCACCCTTCCGGAAAGCACTTCTGTGACGCGCGGTTTATCATCATGGAAGTGGACACTTCCGTGATGATAATTCAGGTAATGTCATGGAACACTTCTACGACAGCACAGGTATGACTATCTTGATTCTGTCATAAAATCGTCATGGATGTACATGCATGACAAAAAAACGCGACCTACTGTGACAAACACGTATCATCACGGAATTGTATTTTTTTGTAGTGTATAGTGTAGTTTGGAGAATTCAAAAAGATAACAGGACTATCATGTGTTGGTGCAATAGCAACAATTTCACGTTTAACATAAGGGACTATAGCAAGTTCATCTCCATAAGCATCATTCATATTGGCATCTTGGCCACAAGCATAGCAAGCATCATCAAAAAGAGATATTTCAAGAGAATCAACGGGATCATAACAATAGCAATCATCCTTCGGTAAGCACGAAGGAGAATTAAACAATGTATGAGTTGAAGAGTTACTCTCATTAGAAGGTGGGCACGGGTGATCAATCCGCTCTTCCTCCTTTTGGTCTTCGCTTCCTCATCATCTTTTTCATCCAATGAGCTCACAGTTTCAGAAATTTCTTCTTCCATAGCTTCCTGCAAAATATTAGTCTCTTTTCTCTTTTCGGACAGCGGACAAGTCCTCAATATATGGTTTAACATAGGCATTAGAAGCATAATTATCATAACAATATTCAAGTATGGCAAAATTTTTAGATTTGTAGAGAGTAGCATCATACTTTTCAATCAAAGAAGCAATTTCATAAGCACTCTTAAAAGCAACAAATTCTTCAATTTGTTGAACATCATAGTAATTATAAACACCCTTAGCATATGAAGATACAGTTCCATTATCACTAAACTCAAATTGGTAGGGAAGGTGCTTCTTAGGGTTTTCAGAACAACAAGTAATATCATATATTTCACACAAATTCCAAGCATAGCATTGCAAACGATGAATTTGATCCAGTAAAAGTTTCCCTTCTTCAGATATACTGTGTCGCACATAACAAGCATGCACATCTAAAGATTTGACCTCAACTAAGCTAGTGGGGGTTTCAGCACGAGCACAAAGGGATCGAAGATGATCCAAGTAAGAAGCTTTAGGAGTGTGGTAGATTTTGAGTGGTTCTTCAACCATTGGTTCAGTAGGTACAACTATTTTTTTGGTATTTTGCGTTTCCTACCCATAACTAAAGATAGAAAACAACTAAGAACGGCAAATAAAAATTACTTAGTGATAAAGCAAACAAGCACACACGAGAATATTCACCACACGCTATGACTCCCCGGCAACAACGCCAGAAAAAGGTCTTGATAACCCACAAGTGTAGGGGATAATTGTAGCCTCTTTCGATAAGTAAGAGTGTCGAACCCAACGAGGAGCTAAAGGTAGAAAAAATATTCTCTCAAGTCCTATCTGCCACTGGTACGACTCTACGCACGCTTAGTGTTCGCTTTACCTAGAACAAGTATGAAACTAGAAGTACTTTGTAGGTGTTGTTGAATAGAATTGCAAGATAATAAATAATATGTAAATAAAAACTAGGGGATGTTTAGATAAAGAATCAACAAAGTAAATATAGCGAGTGTGGAAAAGTGGTGGTAGGAGTTGTGAAATTGTCCCTAAGCAATTGACTACTTTACTAGACTGATAGCAAGTTTTATGTGGGAGTGGCCACTGCTAGCATGTCATCCCTGACTTGGAATTCTATGCACTTATGATTGGAACTATTAGCAAGCATCTACAATTACTAACGTTCATTAAGGTAAAACCCAACCATAGCATTAAGATATATTGGTCCCCCTTCAATCCCGTATACATCAATTTCTATGCTAGGTTCAAGCTTCTGTCACTCTTGCCCTCCAATACATTGTCCTATGTCCATACAACTAACCCTATGGTGTGATCCACGCGCGCGCTCATATGATGGGCACCAAAGGACAGCAACATAACCACAAGAAAATTAAACCAACCATATCAATTCATCAATCACCGATAGGACAACTAAAATCTACTCAGACGTCATAGGATGGCAACACATCATTGGATAATAATATGAAGCATAAAGCACAATGCTCAAGTAGAGGGTACAGCGAGTTGCGGGAGAGTGGACCGCTGAATATAGATGGGGGAAGGTGATGCAGATGTTGGTGAAGATGGTGGAGGTGTTGGTGTAGATTGCGGTGATGATGACGGCCCCAGGCGGCGTTCCGGCGCCACCGGAAGCAAGGGGGAGAGAGCCCTCGTTCTTCTTCTTCTTCCTTGACCTCCTCCCTAGATGGGAGAAGGGTTTCCCCTCTAGTCCATGGTCTCCATGGCTTGGGAGGGGCGAGAGCTCCTCCGGGATTGGATCTGTCTCTCTGTCTCTCTCTGTTTTTTGCGTTCCTGGTATATACCCTTTCACCGTTTCTTTTATATCCGGAGATCCGTAACTCCGATTGGACAGAAACCTTCGCCCAGATTTTTCTAATAAAATTAGCTTTCTTGCTGCAAAAGAAGAGTGTCAACCGCCTTGCGGGGTGCCCACGAGGGTCCAGGGCACGCCTGCCTCCCTAGGGCGAGCCCCCCTGCCTCGTGGCCCCCTCGGGCACCGTCTCATGTTGATTTTTCTTCCCAAATATCACAAATATTCCCAAATAATTCTCTATCTGTTTTTATCCCGTTTGGACTCCGTTTGATAAGGGGTTTCTGTGAAACATAAAACATGCAACAAACAGGAACTAGCACTGGGCACTGGATCAATATGTTAGTCCCAAAAATAATATAAAAAGTTGCCAAAAGTATATGAAAGTTGTAGAATATTGGCATGGAAAAATCAAAAATTATAGATACGATGGAGACGTATCAACTATGCTTCGACAAAGCGGTAGGATTTCCAGGGGAGGCGTAACCTGTACCAGTAATGACAACATCATCATTAGCAGCTTTAGACGGGCTCGGCAGGTCATCAACACCTTTAGAAGGGCTCAGTGGGTCATCAGCATCAACAGTTTGATCGATGTCCATGTGTTCAGTTTCAGTTGCTTGGTCTGGCAACGACGGACCATCAGGAATATTGTCCGTATCTGGATATGATGGTTCAGGAGTTCTTTCCAGTTCATTACGACTGGGGTCTTCATCCGGTGGGTTCAATTTGGCCTTCTTTCTGGCTCTGGCTTTGGCCCTGGAAAATAATAAGTATGCATCAGAACAGTGCAAGGATTAAAAGTATAAATGGAATGATGGGTTAATGAAATCTGCTTACCAGGGAACCGTTTTAAGGGTTGGAAGCTTTGTCGATGTTGATTCGCCAGAAGATGAATGGGAGGTACCCTGGTAATTCGACTTAGACAAATTAAGAGGATATCGGAAATAACCTGCCCTAGGACAAGGTATATCAGAAGTACAAGAGACTTCTTGACGGCGTTTACGAACCGGAGTGTTCGGTAAACCGGAGGAAGTAACCACTTGGCCGCTATGCCGGGTTGTGCAGCGAGCTTCATACCGTTGTGTCCTCAAAACAAAGTGCGGATCCAAATAAGCTATAGGGTGTGAACATTTTACTTTCCGGACTGCTCGATGGATTTTCGGTGTTGGTAGAGGATTTGAATCGGAAGAAAGAATAATTACCTCTACATCACCAGCATTGGTAGCCTCCGCATCATCCTGATAATGATCATTGTCAATAAGGTGTATGAAAGAAGAACCAAGAGAATGAAGTTCTACCTCTGACTCTGAATCATCAAGATCTTCATCATTGTTCAGGCTAGGGGATTCGGCAGTTTTCTTCTTTGCAGGTTTCTTAATAACTTTGGTCTTAGTGTGCGGCACTCTCACCAGTTTATCCTGCGGCTTCGCCGGTTTATCCTGTGGTTTCCACTTCCAGAATGGATCATCACCCTGAAAATGTGGACAACAAGTTCTAAGGAATATTTACAAGAGGTCAAATTAAGACAAAAATGATTTGATTCATACAGCTGGCGGTTTGTTGGAAACACAGAAAGGACTTACCCCTGTCTTGCTGCACTCAGACACCAGTTCATCCAACATTTTCTTAACAGCTTCAGTAATCTCATCGTCAGTTAGCTGAATATCAATGTACCGCTCGAGATCTTTGACATCTCCTGTGTATATGCACATTAAAGCGGTGCGACGGCTTAAAGTCAAGATACTCCATGAAACCCAACAACGGACAAGGTCGATGCTAGTTAAACTGTTTGCCATAAAGGCTCTGAGCTTTGCCAATTGAGGGGCATACTTAGTTCGTTCGTTGGCAAAAAGAGGTTGGGGAAGCGGATGTGTGCTGGTAAGCCGGTGAGCACGGTAACCCGGTAGAGGATTTTCGTCGGCTGGAGCTATATTTCGGCAATAAAACCAAGTCCGATTCTAGTCTTTGGGGTGGCTATGATGCTTGGCATGAGGAAAATTAACATCTTTCCTTTTCTGAATTGACACCCCGCCAAGTTCAGTATTGGGCCCGTCCGTAAATTCAATATGGCGGTTTAAGTAGAAAAGTCTTTGAATAACTCAATGGTCGGTTTTTCTTGCAGATAAACCTCGCAAAACACTTGAAAATTGCAAATATTAGACATAGAGTTCGGTCCAATGTCTTGAGGGTGGATTTGAAAGCTGGCAAGCACATCACGGAAATTTTTTTATCCAGGAAGGCTAAACCATCGATTCAGATGATCAACAAACACAACTATTTCTTCATCCTGGGGCTCAGGAGGATTTTCTGGACCGGGTTCCCACTAGTGGATGCTTTCTTTACTCGCTAAAGCGCCAGTTACAACATACCCGATCAGCTGTTCTTTTGTAACCCGGGAAGGGACCCAGTTGCAAGCATAGAATTGTTTTGCCATTTCAATGAAAAGCTGAAAAAAGATAAATGCTGGTTTAAGATTCATGACTAACAAGTATAAAGCGTCGCAAGGTCATAGGGAGAAGACGTTGATGCATACATACATATCAAACCGGATTCAGACATTGGCAGGGTTGTACAGATGACGAATCGGCGGTTTAAAAGAGGGCTAATGCTACCTGGCAGGCTATGGTTTTATTAAAGTTAAACCGCCTATATTGGTGTGGAAGATACAGATCTGAAAATAACTAAGTGTTTCACAAACAGGTTTTACAGATTGACACTCAAATTTCGGATCTACCGAAGTTCAAAGAAGGGAGAAAAGTCTAAAGTCCTAAGTTGCGGCAGCAGAGCAGTTCGTGGATTCAGATGAGATCTCTTGCAAAAGGGGAGGCCTTCAAATACTAAAAGGGGCACTAAGATCGGTACCGCGCGTAATAGTTACTAAGCCCTGTATCAACAAGCTACAAGACATATGAAGCTAAGAAGAATGGCGAACACTGATGAACATCGATGAATATAGAAACCCTAAGGACAGATCTAGGGTGGAAGGAAAGATGATTTACCAATGTCACGGGAGTAGCGGAGAGGCACCGCGATTCTCTGGTGAGCTCAGGGTGATGCAGCGGCCAGAGTTGAGGTCGAGGATGAGGACTTGGTGGCGGCGGCTGAGCTTGAGCGCTAGGTCGACGCGAGGAGGAAGAAGAAGTAAAGATGCACCAAGGTGAAAAGTAAAATGACCCTCGGTGCTATTTACAAGGCGAAGGGATAAGTGACAGGCACGAGAATCGAGTAACCCAAAAAATGGATATGTGACAGAGTTGTCGCCTCAATTTTCAGAGGCTCATTAATGAAGGGGAGGTATGTATGGTTTTTTAATAAACAGGTGACGTCATGGTGGTTTACTATAATATCAGAAGATGATGTCATGGAGGATTACAAGGCTTGTGCTAAGGGTTGAAGAAGGATTTTTCTAAGTGTGGAAGATTGACATGAACAGGTTCAAATCAATCTGGGGCCTAATGTTGGGGATATAACTACTGAGTATAAATTGCCCATGTGGGGCCGGGTTATACCTGTATCCAATCATTCATATTGAAGCCCATGAAGATAAAGTAGTGTGGCGCTTTACTGAAAAGACTTAGAGGCCCAGGGCCCAAAGGCGGGTTAGGCCCATAGACATAAACCGCCATACACTATGTAACTTGTCTTGTAAGATAGGAAAGGGTAGAAACCGAGCCGGACACGTGTATGAGCCGGCCGGGATTCTGTAGACCGTCGGGCATCAACCTGTGTATATAAAGGGACGACCCGGGCGGCGGTTCAGGGACAAGAAAGAACAACTCGAGAACTAGGCAAAGCGGATTCGCTCCCTGGTTATCGAGACCCCATCAATTCCACCACAACTGGATTGTAGGCTTTTACCTTCACTGCAAGGGGCCAAACCAGTATAAACTCCATGTGTCCTTTGTCCGGTTTAACTCTCTAAGCTAATCTTGTCGCGATGGCTCCAGGACTAAGTCCTCATACTAGGACATCTGACGTGATAATTCCATGACAAGTGTCGAGCTGGTCCCTTGAGTTTTAGTGGGAGATACTTGATGTCATGGAGATCATCACCATAGGCCTTATGAATGTGGAGAAGGAAGTCTTCGATCCACACCGCAGGATCTGCTGTTCCATCATACGATTCGATGTTTACGGGTTTAAACCCTTCTGGGAACTCGTGTTCCATTACTTCATCAGTGAAGCATAGGGGGTGTGCGGTGCCTCTATGTCATGCTACGTCGCGACACAGTTCGGATGGAGCTGATCTGCGGTATTCAGCCCAGACAGTTTGGTTTTTATTGTACTTGGTGCGGCGGTCGTCGTCGTGCACTAGGGCACGCCCCCGCGATCCGTAGATCGATCTGGACTGACCTGCTCTCTTTTCCAAGTCGTACCGCAGGTCACTTGTATGTCCTCGAGCTTTTATGTTTTTTTTTGTTTGGCGACGCGGTGCGGGCTTGTGTTTGGGCTGATTGTCACGACCGACTTTTTCAATAAATAAATATTGAGAAAATCGATCTTTAAATCCAAGTATAGGAAAAGTCAACCTCACTGGTAGACAAATGCTTGATAAACAGAGAACCGGTAGCATCAAATATATTACAGGGTTGAGCTGAGGCTGCTCAACAATTTATTACAAGCTCGCCAATATCTCACATAAGGGCGGTTATGACACATGGATGTGGTGGCATGCTATTAGCTCGAGGTAAAAAAAAGTGGTGGATAACTTGACTCCTAACTGGCAGCTCATCGAGCGTCGAGGTGAGGCTCGGTGAATTTATTTCTGGGTTGCGGAAGCGGATAATACAATGACCAAAACAGGATCGCACGGGACTGACTGGGTCTCCTCTAGGCGTCGGACTCGCTATCAAACTCTTCATCCATGAGATCGCCTTCATCAACATCTGGCCAAATCAACAAGCCAGGTGAGTACTTTGAAAGTACTCGCAAGATAGTTCGGAAAAAAGATATAATAAATGAATGCATGAATGCGTCGCGAATAAAATGATGCTCACAAAACAATGATAATATTTATGCACGACTTGATAAATAAAATAAATAACTGAAAACCGATCGGGTGTCTGGAGCGATGCCTCGAAAGGTAAATAAATAAAGGAAATGTCGCAGTGGGGCGTCTGAGCGACACCACATAAAGGGCTTAAATAAAATAGCACTGTCGGATATCTGAGCGACGTCGCAAACAGGGTTTATAAAAGAAATGCCACAGTCGGACATCTGAGCGACGTCACAGAAAGGGCTTATAAAAGAAATGCCACCGTCGGACATCTGTGCGACGTCACAGACAGGGCTTACAAAAGAAATGCCACCGTCGGACATCTGAGCGACGTCACAGACAGGGCTTACCATAAATGTAAATAACAAGAATGCCACTGTCGGACGTCTGAGCGACATCACAGACAGGGCTCACCATAAATGTAAACACAAGAATGCCACCGTCGGACGTCTGAGCGACATCACAGACAGGGCTTACAATAAACGTAAATAAAAGACTAGTCCGTCCACAAGGATAATCTTTAACCGGATTTATCACACATGTATTCCACCGGGGTTTTTGTCACTGAGACTGATATCTGACAAGATAAGATGATTATAGTACTTGAACAAAGTACAAGATAATTGAAAGAATTTGAGACTCTGCAGAGTTTGGATGGACTGACCACAGCCAACGGATTTCCGTAGTCTCGAAGGACTAGTTCCGTTTACGGTATTTCAGTAGAAACACATTTAATAAGTACACACCCATCTCACCTCACGATGCCAGGAATCACCTTGGACAACGCCCAAGAAAAACTTTGAGACGGGGAGGCCACAACCTTGAGTAGCATGGGATCAAATTTCTATACGCGCGCTCTAAGGGGTGCCCCCCTCTCGGTCCCAACCGGAAACACCCATGCCCCCTGACCGGATGACGGGCTTTAATCCAGGGCCATGGAACCCTCATCCCGGCCTCTCTATTTGGTGTGTACCAGGAAAACAATTTGCGACTTACTATGCCATATTCCTTTCAGAAAACATGTGACAGTACAGGAAGGAATGAATGAAAATGTCATTTGTTTCACGATGATACAGAAGTCAACTGATCTGGCATAAGACTGGCATGTCACAACACTGCCATCTTACCCATCCTCATGCCATCACATGGCCATGCAAATATGTATCCAACAACATAATACTTTTCCGAAACTTACTTTCCACTTATGTGCATGAAATATAACATTCAAAGAGATGTTCATAAACATGCCATGACTATACTAAAATGCAAACATGCAACAACCACTCATCATATCAAGAGTTCAAACATGCTTGCCTGGTTCGGAGTAGTCGAAGTTTAACTGTGTGAAGTTTGCAGCTCCGTCACCTCCTCCGGTATCTACGGTATAAGAGAAATACGTACGTAACGTAAATACCGTGAGTGTACAGAAAAATGTTCCAAATATTTTTCAAATAAATATGACAAAAAACTAGAAAGAAAAATAAAGGTGACAAAAAAGGAATGAATCAAAAATCATTTTCTGTTTAAAAGTTATAAGAGTTTTGGCCCAAGGACCCATCTGTAATGAAACAGAAAGTTTCCAGGGGGCTCTGTGGAAAAGTCCAGAATAACGTTTCGTTTAAAAGAAGTGACTGAGAGGCTGACAGGCGGGCTCCACCTGTCAGGTTTGAAATTTCAAACAGAGAAAACAGAGCGCGACGGCACCCGAGAGGTGCGGTGGTCGCCGGCGGCGATCCATGGCGAGGCAAGGTGATCGGGGGTTACCTTCGAGATCAGTGCACCGTTCCGCGTCTGTGGGTGGTGGTGGTGGTCGCCGGCGAGTACCGTGGCGACGGCGGCCCTTGCTCCGGCGGACGGCGGTTCCGGCAGTCGTGGATCTCACCGGAGGGAGCTGCGGTGTTCAAATTGAAGAGGGGGTTAGCCTCCTAGTTGCTCGAGAGGGTTGCTGACGAGGTTAGGGCGCCGGAGACGGCCTCACCGGAGTGAATCGAGGTGGAGGCCGAGGCGGAACGGGGCGGCCGGAGTCGGGGAAGAAGGGCCCCTCGAGGCTCTTCTAGTGGCTAGGCGGGGTCTAGTGTAGTGTTGGAGTTGTGCGGGGGCGAGAGCGAGCTCGGGGGTGCTTTTTATAGCCGGCCCGAGGCGGTTGCCGTGAATGGATAAGTCCGGCGGGTGATTACGGCGGCGCTGTGGCGGGACGGTCGGCTTAGGGGCTTGAGCATCGCCTAGGTGGAGCAGTGGTGCCATTTCAGGGTACAGCTCAGCACGGGAGGGAGGTTTATGGCCTGCCCTCGACGGAACGGCCGCACGGCCCGTCGACGGCAGATAACACACTCTGCGCATGCCAAGCCACGGCGACGGTGCTGCATGCATGCGCCGGCAAGGAGATGGCCACGCGGAGCCACCAGGAGGTTTGGGCGGCGCCGGACGGCGTTGAGCCGCCGTTTTGCTCCCTGTCGGCCGTTATGGTGGTTCGGCCGCAGCATAGCACGCCGGCGCAGGCGGGCCAGGGCGCCACCGACGCTAGGAAGGCGCCAAGCGCGCGTGTGGAGCTCCGGACAAGCAGGCCATGCTGCGAGCATCGAGCCAAACGCACAATGGGCATGTGACTGAAGTTCTGTCGGAGAAACGACACTGAACTTTCTGAATTTACTGAATCTGAACAAAAAGTGCCTGCCAGGTGTTCGATAGAATGATTCTGGTATCTAGGGATTTTTCCTTGAGCTGATTTTTGGTGGAGTGGTCTCTCATTGGAACTAGAGGTTGACTGAATTTTGGTGGAATTATTGGAGAAGTGTAGATATGAATTTCACCAAATTTGGCAAATCTGGTCCAAACTTCCAGAGGGTGAAATTTGAAATATTTGAAAAGAAGATGAGTGGATCAAGATGGTTCTAGGTTGTGGGTACAAAGGACTATCCAGAGGTGTTGAGTTGAGGTCAAAAATCAAATGCATTAGGGTACTTGCTTTGCAAATCACCTAGGCTCAAAAGAAAAGACAGAATTATTTTGGAAGGAGAAATAATTGGAATAAAATCCAAAAATGGATTTTATTAGTTTGGACAGAAAGTTTGGGTTGTACCAAAGTGGGAGGAGGGGTTTTTGGGGGAGTTTTACCATAGGAGGCATGGTAAACCAGAGTGGATCAAAATCAAATGAAAGACAAAAAATCAAAAAGGTTTTCTTTTTAAAAGAAACTAAATCCATGAAAAGATTTTTGAGAGGGCAAACTTAGAAGAGGGTTTTTAGGAAGGGTTTAAATGACCTTATTCAAACCAAGCAAGGCTCTTTCTGAAAACAAAATCACAAAATTTTTGGAGTGTCACACTGATGCGTCGATTTGTCTCGGCCACATGGTGGCCGGTCCGCTGTCTTGTGCGCTGGTAGTTTAGGCTCTAGTGCTTTGTCGTCGAATTGAGGTAACAACCTGCGCTTTGGGTAGCTTTTGGTTAGGTGCTTGAGTCTGTATTCCTCGGCTGCCAGGACCTCGGTCCATCTATTAGTGAGCAGGTCTTGATTAGCTTGAAGCTGCTGCTATTTTTTCTTCAGGCTCTTTGCAGTGGCTATAAGCCGGCGCTTGAAGAGCTCCTGTTCGACAGGATCCTCTGGCATGGTAAATTCTTTGCCGCCGAGGCTCACCTCGTCCTCGGAGAGGGACATGTAATTATCATTCTCCGAGTCTTCATTTATGGCCTGTTCATCAGGGCTGGCGTGCCTGTCCTCCTGTCCGGTCTATTCAAAGATTGGTTGGGTGGGGTCCTCTTGGTTGTCTTGGGCATCGTCTGGAGTGTTGTTGTCTCCTGTGCCGGTATTGCTGTTTTTACCATGGTGTGGTTTAGAGCGGCGCCGCTGAAGTTGGCGCTTCGGCTGCTTTTCGGGGGGTTTGTCCTTACCTGTATCCTTTTTATCCTCGCCATTACCTTCTTTGGGGGTATCCACCATGTAAATGTCGTATGAAGAGGTGGCTGTCCAGCGCCCTGTGGGCGGTGGTTCCTCTTCTGCTCCCGCATCTTCCTCCATACCGTCGATGTCTTCAGAGTCGAAGTCAAGTATGTCGGTCAAGTCGTCGATAGTGGCTATCAAGTGGGTGGTGAGTGGGCAGAAAAGTTCTTCGTCCTCCGTTTCCCACTCAAGCCAGACATAGTTCGGCCAAGAATCTCCTGACAAGGAGAGAGATCTTAATGATTTTAACACATCGCTCAAGGGCGAGTGTTGAAAGATGTCCGCGGAGGTAAACTCCAAGATCGACGCCCAATCGGATTCGACGGGCGCGGACACACGCGGTTCAGAAACTGTATCCGGAGACGAGTCTGAGGGTCCAATGGCACAGGCCTCACTAGAGGTTGAATATGTGTTCGGCTCAAGCGCCGTAGAGTATGCGGCTTCCGTGGTGAGGTCCAGCCCCCCGTCCGCGGACTACGTGATTTGTTCTGGATATAGGGCCAGGACAGTCACGGGTGCTGTCTCCTGAGCATAGTCCGATGACAGATTTAAGTCATGTTCATTGTGGCTACATGGAGCGGCTGTCATGGGTTCGAATCCATCGAAGAACAAGTCTCCGTGGATGTCGGTGATGTAGTTCAAACTTCCAAACCTGACACGATGGTCAGGGGCGTAGCTGCCGATCTACTACAAATGGCCAAATGAGTTGGCCCATAGTATGAAGCCGCCGAATACGAAGATCTGTCCGCGAAGAAAAGTCTCGCCCTAGACTGCATCGTTGTAGATGGACGAGGGAGCCATCAAGCCTTATGATGATGACACAGTGTAACTCTTAATGAAAGCACCAATGTCGATGTCAAAACCGGCGGATCTCGGGTAGGGGGTCCCGAACTGTGCATCTAAGGCTAATGGTAACAGGAGGCAGGGGACACGATGTTTACCCTGGTTCGGGCCCGCTCTATGGAAGTAATACCCTACTTCCTTCTTGATTAATCTTGATGATATGAGTATTACAATAGTTGATCTACCGAGAGATCGAAGAGGCTAACCCTAGAAGCTTGTCTATAATTATGATTGTCCTCTCCTCCTACGGACTAAACCATCCGGTTTATATAGACACCGGAGGGGGCTAGGGTTACACAAAGTTGGTTACGGAGAAGGGAATCTACATATCCGAATCTCCAAGCTTGCCTTCCACGCAAAGGAGAGTCCCATCCTGACACGGGACGAAGTCTTCTATCTTGTATCTTCATAGTCCAACAGTCCGGCCGAAGTGTATAGTCTGGCTGTCCGAGGACCCCCTAATCCAGAACTCCCTGAGTAGCCCCTGGGTATTTGATACTTGTTCGGTTGCTAAGATTAGTAACTCGAAACAGGAGTTGCAGAATAAATAGAGACTAGTTGAGGGTGAAGTGATGATGTGTGTTGGAGGTGGTTCCAAGATTGATATGATCATCATCGCACACTCCCTATACTTTCGGGATTAGTGTTCAACCTAAATAAATGTTATTTGGTGTTTGCATTGAGCATGAATATGATTAGATCATTTTTATTGCAATACGGCTATTCATTTAAGACAGCGAATAATTGTTATTCTGTTTACATGAATAAAACCTTCTGTGGTCATACACTCAATGTTAATGGTCTACTGAACCTCGATCATAGTGAAACACATATTCATAATATTGATGCCAAAAGATGCAGAGTTGATAATGATAGTGCAAAATACTTGTGGCACTACCGTTTGGGTCATATCGGTGTAAAGCACATGAAAAAACTCCATGAAGATGGACTTTTGGAATCACTTGATTCTGAATCATTTGATACTTGTGAACCATGCCTTATGGGCAAGATGACTAAAACTCCGTTCTCCGAAACAATGGAACAAGCTAATGACTGATACATCTCCAATTTATCTATAATTTTTTATTGTTCCGTGTTGTTATATTATCATTCTTGCATGTTTTACAATCATCTTATAGTCATTTTATATCATCTTTTGGTACTACCTTATTGACATAGTGCCCAGTGTCAGTTGTCGTTTTCTGCATATTTTTTACATCGCAGGAAATTGATAACCCACAAGTATAGGGGATCGCAACAGTTTTCGAGGGTAGAGTATTCAACCCAAATTTGTTGATTCGACAGAAGGGGAGCCAAAGAATATTCTCAAGTATTAGCAGCTGAGTTGTCAATTCAATCACACCTAGAAACTTAATATCTGCAGCAAAGTATTTAGTAGCAAAGTAATATGATAATGGTGGTAACGGTAACAGAAGTAAAGACAACAAAAGTAATGTTTTTGGTATTTTGTAGTGATTGTAATAGTAACAACGGGAAAGTAAATAAGTGAGAACCAGTATATGGAAAACTCGTAGGCACCGGATCAGTGATGGATAATTATGCCGTATGTGGTTCATCATGTAACAGTCATAACATAGGGTGACACAGAACTAGCTCCAGTTCATCAATATAATGTAGGCATGTATTCCGTAAATAGTCATACGTGCTTATGGAAAAGAACTTGCATGACATCTTTTGTCCTACCCTCCCGTGGCAGCGGGGTCCTATTGGAAACTAAGGGATATTAAGGCCTCCTTTTAATAGAGAACCGTAACAAAGCATTAGCACATAGTGAATACATGAACTCCTCAAACTATGGTCATCACCGGGAGTGGTCCCGATTATTGTCACTTCGGGGTTGCCGGATCATAACACATAGTAGGTGACTATAGACTTGCAAGATAGGATCAAGAACACACATATATTCATGAAAACATAATAGGTTCAGATCTGAAATCATGGCACTCGGGCCCTAGTGACAAGCATTAAGCATAGCAAAGTCATAGCAACATCAATCTCAGAACATAATGGATACTAGGGATCAAACCCTAACAAAACTAACTCGATTACATGATAAATCTCATCCAGCCCATCACCGTCCAACAAGCCTACGATGGAATTACTCACGCACGGCGGTGAGCATCATGAAATTTGTGATGGAAGATGGTTGATGATGACGACGGTGACGAATCCCCCGTTCCGGAGCCCCGAACGGACTCCAGATCAGCCCTCCCGAGAGAGATTAGGGCTTGGCGGCGGCTCCGTATCGTAAAACGCGATGAAACTTTCTCTCTGATTTTTTTCTCCCCGAAAGCCAATATATGGAGTTGGAGTTGGCGTCGGAGGGCATCCAGGGGGCCCACGAGGTAGGGGGCGCGCCCCCCACTCTCGTGGATAGGGTGTGGGCCCCTGGTCTTCATCTTTGGCGAGGATTTTTTATTATTTATTATAAGATATTCCCTGGAGTTTTAGGTCATTCCGAGAACTTTTGTTTTCTGCACATAAAACAACATCATGGCAATTCTGCTGAAAACAGCGTCAGTCCGGGTTAGTTCCATTCAAATCATACAAGTTAGAGTCCAAAACAAGGGCAAAAGTGTTTGGAAAAGTAGATACGACGGAGACCTATCAACTCCCCCAAACTTAATACCTTGCTTGTCCTCAAGCAATTCAGTTGACAAACTGAAAGAGAAAAAGAAAAACTTTTACAAACTCTATTTGCTCTTGTTGTTGTAAACATGAAAATCCAGCATTCAAGTTTCAGCAATTATTATGAACTAACCATACTCACAATAACACGTAGGTCTCACAATTACTCATATCAATAGCATAATCAGCTAACGAGCCATAATAACAAAACTCGGATGACAACACTTTCTCAAAATAATCATAACATGATATAACAAAATGGTATCTCGCTAGCCCTTTCTGAGACCGCAGAACATATATGCAGAGCACCTTTAAAGATCAAGGACTGACTAAACATTGTAATTCATGGTAAAAGAGATCCAGTCAAGTCATACCCAAAATAAACCAATTATACTGAATGCAAACGACAGCGTGCTCTCCAGCGGGTGCTTTTTAATAAGAAGGGTGATGACTCAACATAAAATTAAATAGATAGGCCCTTCGCAGAGGGAAGCAGGGATTTATAGAGGTGCCAGAGCTCGATTTTGAAATAGAGATAAATTATATTTTGAGCGGCATACTTTTGCTGTCAACGCAACAACTATGAGATGACGATATCTTCCATGCTAAACAAATTATAGGCGGTTCCCAAACAGAATGGTAAAGTTTATACTCCCCATCCTCCACAAGCATCAATCCATGGCTTGCTTGAAACAACGAGTGCCTCCAGCATTCAACGGGTCCCAAGGGGAGTTTTGTTTGTAGTTATTTTGATTTAGTTTGCATAAAGCACGGGACTGGGCATCCCGGTGACCAACCATTTTCTCGTGAATGAGGAGCGGAGTCCACTCCTCTTGAGAATAACCCACCTAGCATGGAAGATATAGGCAGCCCTAGTTTCACATGAGCTGCTCGAGCATACAAAACAGAATTTCCTTTGAAGGTTTGGAGTTTGGCACATACAAATTTACTTGGAACGGCAGGTAGATACCGCATATAGGAAGGTATAGTGGACTCATATGGAACAACTTGGGGTTTAAGGAGTTTGGATGCACAAGCAGTATTCCCGCTTAGTGCAGGTGAAGGCTAGCAAAAGACTGGGAAGCGACCAACTGAGAGAGCGACAACAGTGTAAACATGCATTAAAATTAATTTACACCGAATACAAGCATGAGTAGGATATAATCCACCATGAACATAAATATCATGAAGGCTATGTTGATTTGATTCAACTACATGCGTGAACATGTGCCAAGTCGAGTCACTCAATTCATTCAAAGAAGGATACCATCCCATCATACCATATCATAATCATTCTAATAGCATGTTGGCATATAAGGTAAACCATTATAACTCATAGCTAATCAAGCATGGCACAAGCAACTATAATCTCTAAATGTCATTGCAAATATGTTTACTTCATAATAGCTGAATCAGGAACGATGAATCATCATATTTACAAAAACAAGAGAGGTCGAGTTCATACCAGCTTTTCTCATCCTAATAAGTCCATCATATATCATCATTATTGCCTTTCACTTGCACGACCGAACGAAGTGTATAATAACAAGAGTGCATGTGCATTGGACTAAGATGGAATCTGCAAGCATTCAACTCAAGAAAGAAGACAAGTAATATGGGCTCTAAGTTAAATAATCATTCATGCATATATGAGCCACTAAGCATTTTCAATATGGTCTTCTCGACACCCAAAGAAAGGAAAAGAAAAACTATTTACACGGGAAAGCTCCCAACAAGCAAAAGAAGAACGGGAAATATTTTTGGGTTTTCCTTTTTAACTACTACAGCAAAGAAATAAAACACTACTAATTTTTTTGTTTTTCTTAAGGTTTATTAAACACACAAGAAGAAAGCAGGAAAAAGAAAATAATCTAGCATGGATATTACAGTGAAAGAGTATGAACACCGACATCTAGCAAGGAGTGTGTGTGAACATGAATGTAATGTCTGTGGGAAATACGTACTCCCCCAAGCTTAGGCTTTTAGCCTAAGTTGGTCTATTGCCTGGGATGGCCTGGTGGATATCCGTATGTGTAGCTGGGGTCATACTGTGATGCAGCGGCTACCGCCTCCTGAGCTGCAGCGTGGCGTCGAGCAGCCTCCGCTCTCCTCTCGTACTCATCTGCCTCCTCTCTGGTAATAATATATCTCCCTTTTGTCTGAAAATCAAAGAAGTCAGGAGCAGGAAGAGCAATATGGACTACATGCCGTTTGTTAAAGATTAGTCGATACTGAAAAGGTGGTCCAGTCCTCTCAATGAACTAGTGAGAAAACATAGAATCAAGATCTAAATAAGAAGGGGGTAACTCCATATCACCCACGAATGTCTACATCAAGAAAATTAGCTAAGCGGGTTGCATAAATTCCTCCAAAGAAATTTAAGTTACGTCTATTAAGATGTAACCTACGAGCTACAATGGCTCCCATATGATAAGCTTGGTCCCCTAACACAGCGCTTCTGAGAATGCTGAGATCAGGAGCACACGTGTAACATGCTTCATCCTTAGCATTTATGCATCTACCAATGAAGAGAGCAAAATAATGTATAGCAGGAAAGTGAATGCTCCCTATAGTGGCTTGTGTTATATCTCTAGATTCCCCCACAGTTATTCTAGCAAGAAAGTCTCTATAATCGGATTTAGGGGGATCCCTGACATTACCCGAAGATGGAATTTTGCATGCAAGAGTGAAATCTTCTAAGTCCATGGTATAAGATTTGTCATAAAGGTCAAACATGACTGAAGGAGAATTACGCGAAGATGAAAAATCAAACCTCCCCACAAATGAACTTGTGAGGTAACTATACTGGGGGCATTTATAAGCTTCAAAGTCCTCAAGACCGGCATTACGCAAATATGCGTAGAATTCTTCTTTAATTCCCACTTGATTCATAAATTTTTCTGAAGACCATTAACAGGGCCTCACGGGAGCGTCTCTTGGTGGTTCCTCGTCACCATCACGCATTGCAAGCCTGGGACCTTGCTTCCTTGAAGAACCACCTTTAACATCCTCCTAAACATACTGAAAAATAATTCTGAAATTTTTAGTAACTTCAAATAAAAGTGAACCAACTTCAATAAAATCGATAGTAACAACTCCCACAAGTGCCTAGATCCTATATAAAGCATTAGAACTACTTGGAACCAAATAAATTTGACATGCAAGCTCAAGAACATGGTCACCTATGCAACACAAATTTGCAATGAATAAAGCACTAGAACAAAAACTAATTGGGCCAATGGAGGAGTCACATACCAAGGAACAATCTTCCCAAGCAGTTTTGCGAGAGGTGCTTTGAGCAAGGAGATCGAAAATCACAGCAATGGGGGCTGGAACTCGTGCTTGAGTTGGTTTTTCGTGTTTGTGTGAGACAGAGGAAGAAGATGGGTGCAGGAATAAGTGGAGGAGGGCCACCATGGGCCCACAAGGCAGGGGCGCGCCCAGGGGGGTAGGGCGCGCCCTCCACCCTCGTGGCCAGGTGGCAGCTCCCCCGCGGTGATTTTTGCACAGTAAATTCTTAAATATTCCCGAAAAAAATCATATTAAGTTGGCATGGCATTCCGAGGACTTTTATTTTCGGGAAATTTTTATATTATAAGGATAAGTCGGGAGACAGACAGAAAAGTACTATTTTACTTTATTTCTACTAAAAATCAGGAAATATAAAGAGGGTACAGAAGGTTGTGCTTCTAGTTTCATCCATCTCGTGATCATCAAAATGAATCCACTAACAAGGTTGATCAAGTCTTGTTAACGAGCTCATTCCGATTAACACGGAACCGGAGAAATTTCGAATAGCACTAAGTTACCTCAACGGGGATATGAAAATCCCCAACAATAAGTATATCATACTTCTTCTTGATAGTAGGTAGAGGAAATTGAAAACCTCCAAATATAATCGATGGAATTTTTCCAATAGAGTTAACACTATAAACTTGAGGTTGTTTCCTCGGAAAGTGTACCATGTGTTCATTGCCATTAACATGAAAATTTACATTGCTTTTGTAGCAATCAATAACAGCCCCTGCAGTATATAGGAAAGGTCTTCCAAGAATAATAGACATACTATCATCCTCAGGAATATCAAGAATAACAAAGTCCGTTAAAATAGTAATATTTGCAACCACAACAGGCACATCCTCACAAATACCGACAGGTATAGCAGTTGATTTAACAGCCATTTGCAAAGATATTTCAGTAGGTGTCAACTTATTCAAGTCAAGTCTACGATATAAAGAGAGAGGCATAACACTAACACCGGCTCCAAGATCACATAAAGCAGTTTTAACATAATCTCCTTTAATGGAGCATGGTATAGTAGGTACTCCGGGATCTCCAAGTTTCTTAGGTATTCCACCCTTAAAAGTATAATTAGCAAGCATGGTCGAAATTTCATCTTCAGGTATCTTTCTTTTATTAGTAATAATATCCTTCATATACTTAGAATAAGGATTTGTTTTGAGCACATCAGTTAATCGCATACGCAAAAAGATAGGTCTAATCATTTCAGCAAAGCGCTCAAAATCCTCATCATCCTTTTTCTTGGATGGTTTGGGAGGAAAAGTCACGGGTTTCTGAACCCATGGTTCTCTTTCTTTACCATGTTTCCCAGCAATGAAGTCTCTTTTATAACATTGATTCTTTGATTGTTGGTTATCAAGATCAACAGCAGGTTCAACTTCTACATCATTATCATTACTAGGTTGAGACTCAACATGAACATTATCATTAACATTATCACTACATTCATGTTCATCACCTGATTGTGCTCCAGCATTAGAAATAGAAATATCATTTGGATTCTCAGGCGGCTCAGTAATAGGTTCACTAGAAGTTTGCAAAGTCCTATCCTTTTTCTTTTTCTTCTTTCTAGAAGAGCTAGGTACATCAATATCATTTCTCTGAGAATCTTGCTCGATTCTCTTAGGGTGGCCTTCAGGATACAAAGGTTCCTGAGTCATTCTACCAGTTCTAGTAGCCACTCTAACAGCATAATCATTTTTCTTACTATTCATTTCATTAAGCACTTCTTTCTGAGCTTTAAGTACTTGTTCTACTTGAGTGGTAACCATAGAAGCATGTTTGGTAACAAGTTTAAGTTCACCTCTAATATTAGCCATATAATCATGCAAGCGTTTAATCATAAAGGTATTCTATTTTAATTGGCTACCAAAATAAGCATTAAAGTCATCTTGCTTAAACATAAAGTCATCAAAATCATCCAAGCACTGACTAGCAATTTTAGTAGGAGGGACTTCAGTTTTATCATATCTGTAGAGAGAATTTACCTTTACTACCTGTGTTGGGATGTCGGGAGGTTCTTCATTAAATAAGTAATTGAGATCATATAATTCTTCAACGGGCGGTAAATTAAGACCATGTATTTCTTCAATAGGAGGTAAATTCTTAACATCTTCAGCTTTAATACCTTTTTCTTTCATAGATTTCTTTGCCTCTTGCATATCTTCAGGACTGAGAAATAGAACACCTCTCTTCTTCGGAGTTGGTTTAGGAATAGGCTCAGTAATTGGCTCAGGAGCTGGCTCGGGAGTTGGATCAGGAGGTGCCCAATTATTTTCATTTGTCAACATATTATTCAATAAAATTTCAGCGTCATTCGCTGTTCTTTCCCTGAAAAGAGAACCAGCACAACTATCCAGGTAATCTCTGGAAGCATCAGTTAGTCCATTATAAAAGATATCAAGTATTTCAGGTTTCTTAAGAGGATGATCAGGCAAAGCATTAAGTAACTTGAGAAGCCTCCCCCAAGCTTGTGGGAGACTCTCCTCTTCAATTTGCACAAAATTATATATATATCCCTCAAAGCAGCTTGTTTCTTATGAGCAGGGAAATATTTAGCCGAGAAGTAATAAACCATATCCTAGGGAGTTTGCACACAACCAGGATCAAGAGAATTAAACCATATCTTAGCATCACCCTTTAATGAGAACGGAAATATTTTGAGTAAATAAAGGTAGCGCGATCTGTCATTATTAGTAAACAGGGAAGCTATATCATCTAACTTACGAAGATGTGCCACAACAATTTCAGATTCGTAGCCATAAAAAGGATCAGATTCAACCAAAGTAATTATAGCTGGATCAACAGAAAAATAATAATAATCCTAATCAGGAACACAGATAGGTGAAGTAGCAAAAGCAGGGTCGGGTCTCATCCTTCCTCTAAAAGATTCTTTACTCCATTTAACTAGCAACCTATTATGTTCAAGACTATCCTGGCAAGCAAGAATAACTTCAGTAGATTCAGCATTAAAAAGGTAACCCTCAGGAATAGCAGGCCTATTTTCATCATCACTAACATCATCGTGTTCAGTTTCAATAATTTCTCTTTCTCTAGACTTAGAAATTTGTTCATCTAGATATTCACCAAGAGGCACAATAGTATCAAGCATAGAAGTAGTTTCATCATAAGTGTCATGCATAGTAGAAGTGGCATCATCAATAACATGCGACATATTGGAACGAATAGCAGAAGCAGGTTTAGGTGTCGCTAGCTTTTTATAACAGAAGGTGAATCAAGTGCAGAGCTAGATGGTAGTTCCTTACCTCCCCTTGTAGTTGAGGGATAAATAGTTGTCTTAGCGTCTTTCAAGTTCTTCATAGTGTCCAGCAGATATAAATCCCAAGTGACTCAAAGAATAGAGCTATGCTCCCCGGCAACGGCGCCAGAAAAAGGTCTTGATAACCCACAAGTATAGAGGATCGCAACAGTTTTCGAGGGTAGAGTATTCAACCCAAATTTGTTTATTCGATAGAAGGGGAGCCAAAGAATATTCTCAAGTATTAGCAGCTGAGTTGTCAATTCAACCACATCTGGAAACTTAATATCTGCAGCAAAGTATTTAGTAGCAAAATAATATGATAGTGGTGGTAACGGTAACAGAAGTAAAGACAGCAAAAGTAATGTTTTTGGTACTTTGTAGTGATTGTAACAGTAACAACGGGAAAGTAAATAAGCGAGAACCAGTATATGGAAAACTCATAGGCACCGGATCAGTGATGGATAATTATGCCGGATGTGGTTCATCATGTAACAGTCATAACATAGGGTGACACAGAACTAGCTCCAGTTGATCAATATAATGTAGGCATGTATTCCGTAAATAGTCATACGTGCTTATGGAAAAGAACTTGCATGACATCTTTTGTCCTACCCTCCCATGGCAGCGGGGTCCTATTGGAAACTAAGGGATATTAAGGCCTCCTTTTAATAGAGAACCGGAACAAAGCATTGGCACATAGTGAATACATGAACTCCTCAAACTATGGTCATCACCGGGAGTGGTCCCGATTATTGTCACTTCGGGGTTGCCGGATCATAACACATAGTAGGTGACTATAGACTTGCAAGATAGGATCAAGAACACACATATATTCATGAAAACATAATAGGTTCAGATCTGAAATCATGGCACTCGGGCCCTAGTGACAAGCATTAAGCATAGCAAAATCATAGCAACATCAATCTCAGAACATAATGGATACTAGGGATCAAACCCTAACAAAACTAAATCGATTACATGATAAATCTCATCCAACCCATCACCGTCCAGCAAGTGTACGATGGAATTACTCACGCACGGCGGTGAGCATCATGAAATTGGTGATGGAGGACGGTTGATGATGATGACGGCGATGAATCCCCCTCTTTGGAGCCCCGAACGGACTCCAGATCAGCCCTCTCGAGAGAGATTAGGGCTTGGCGGCGGCTCCGTATCGTAAAACGCGATGAAACTTTCTCTCTGATTTTTTCTCCCTGAAAGCCAATATATGGAGTTGGAGTTGGCGCCGGAGGGCATCCAGGGGGCCCACGAGGTAGGGGGGCGCGCCCAGGGGGGAGGGGCGCGCCCCCCACCCTCGTGGACAGGGTGTGGGCCCCCTGGTCTTCATCTTTGGCGAGGATTTTTTATTATTTATTATAAGATATTCCGTGGAGTTTCAGGTCATTCCGAGAACTTTTGTTTTCTGCACATAAAACAACATCATGGCAATTCTGCTGAAACAAGCGTCAGTCCGGGTTAGTTCCATTCAAATCATACAAGTTAGAGTCCAAAACAAGGGCAAAAGTGTTTGGAAAAGTAGATACGACTGAGACGTATCAGAAATCAATATCAAACGGAGTCCAAACGCAGCGAAACTCCTGGAGGATTTTTTTGGCCAGAAGACATCCAGTGGGCCAAGAAAGCACCTGGTGGTGGCTCGAGGGGAGCAGCACCCACCAGGGCATGAGAGGAGGCCCAAGCATGCCCTAGTGGGTTGTGCCCACCTCGGGTGCCCCCTGAATCGCCTCTTTGCCCTACAAATACCCCAATATTCCATAAACCCTAGGGGAGTCGACAAAAATCAATTCTAGCCGCCGAAGAGTCCAGAACCACTATATCCAATCCAGACACCATCATGGAGGGGTTCACCACTTCCATTGGTGCCTCTTCGATGATGCGTGAGTAGTTCTTTGTAGACCTACGGGTCCGTAGTTAGTAGCTAGATGACTTCCTCTCTCTCTCTCTCTCTCTCTCTCTCTACCTCTCTCTCTCTTGGAGATCCATACGATGTGAGTCATTTTGCGGCGTGTTTGCTGGGATCTGATGAACTTCGATTTTATGATCAGATCTATGTTTTTATCCATCAAAGTTATTTGAGTCTTCTTTGATCTCTTATATGCATGATTGCTTATAGCCTCGTATTTCTTCTCCGATATTTGGGTTTTGTTTGGCCAACTTGATCTATTTATCTTGCAACGGGAAGAGGTGCATCGTAGTGGGTTCGATCTTATGGTGCTTGATCCCAGTGACAAAAGGGGAAGCGACACGTAAGTATCATTGCTACTAAGGATAACAAGATCGGATCTATGTCTCCGCAATAGATAAACAAATCTCTTCTACATCATGTCATCACTGGTTATTTGTGTGCAGGTGTTGTTTACGTGGTGTGAGGAGGTTCTCCTACTGGTTCGATAACCTTGGTCTCATCACTGAGGGAAATACCTACCATCACTATACTGCATCATCCCTTCCTATTTGGGGAAATACCGACGTAGTTCTAGCAGACATCAAAAGGAATTTCTGGCATTATTTCAGGGGAGGATCTTCAACATCAACCAGGTTCCTAATCACAAATCTCATCTCCTCGCAATTTATATTATTTGCCATTTCCCTCTCATTTTCCAATCCCCCACTTCACAAAAATCAGCCGTTTTATTCGCCCTCTTTTTTGTTCGCCGTTTTCTCGCCGTTTTCTCGTCAAATCTGTTTTTGAGTGTGATCTTGTTGCGTAGTCATCATGACTCAAGAGAATACCAAGTTGTGTGATTTCTCAAATACCAACAACAATGGTTTTATTAGCACTCTGATTGCTCCTCCAGCCACTAGTGTGGAGCCTTGTGCTATTAATACTGCTTTGCTGAATCTTGTCATGAAAGATCAGTTTGTTGGTACTCCTAATGAGGATGTCGCATCCCATCTTAACACATTCGTGGAATTATGCGATATGCAAAAGAAAAAAGATGTGGACAATGATGTTGTGAAGTTAAAATTATTTCCGTTTTCTTTGCGAGATCGTGCAAAAATTTGGTTTTCTTCTTTGCCTTGCAATAGTATCGATTCTTGGAGCAAGTGCAAAGATGCTTTTAACACTAAGTACTTTACGCACGCAAAAATTATTTCCTTAGAACCCAGATCATAATTTTCAAGAAAATTGAACATAAGCATGTTGCACAATCTTGGGAAAGGATGAGATTTATTCTAAGGAATTGCCCAACTCATGGGTTAAATCTTGGGATGATCATACAAAAAAATTATGCGGGATTGAATTTTGTTTCTTGTAATCTTTTAGATTCTGCCACGGGGGAGGGGGGGAGGGGTACTTTTATGGAAATTACTTTGGGTGAAGCTACTAAATTGCTAGAAAATATTATGGCAAATTACTCGCAATGGCATACCGAAAGAGATCCTACTAGTAAAAAAGTCAATTCGGTAGAAGAAATAAATTCTTTGAGTGAAAAAGTTGATGCTCTTATGAAGTTGGTTGCTAATATAAGTGCTCCTATTGATTTTAATCATGTGCCTTTGTCTACTTTGATTGAGTAAAATAGTGATGCCATAGACGTGAATTTTTCTCACGAAACAATTCCAATAACAATGCTTATAGAGGCAATTTTAATCCTAGGCCTTTTCCTAGTAATTCCTCTAATAATTATGGCATTTCCAATGGTAATCCCACATATAATAATAATAGAAACACCTCTGATCTTGAGAGCTATATTAAATAATTTATCAATACGCAAAAGGCTTTCAACACTTCCATAGAAGAAAAGTTGAATAAAATTGATGATTTGTCCTAGAAGTGTTGTAGAATTTCTTATGATGTAGAAACTCTCAAGATGAAAAAATTTCTTCCTAAAGTTGAAGAATCAATTAAAGCTCTTTATGTTTCTATGGATGATAGTAAGAAAAGCACCGCTATTCTTAGAGCTAAAAGAGAATTTTTAGAAAGAGTATTTTCTACTGATTACTATCATAAAAGTGATGAAGATCTTAAAATGATTGGTGTTTATTCTATTGATTCTTTGTTTAGTAAATTTAAGATTGATGAAAAAGGGACTGGAGAAGAGTCAACTTTAGTTAGAAGGCGTCCCTATGATTTCCTGGGTGAAAATCTTGTTGAAAAAATTGATAAAAGTGGGTTTGAAGAGGTCAAGACTTTAACTACTGATGTGCCCACTATTTTGGATTACAAAGACTTTAATTATGATAGTTGCTCTTTGATTGATTGTATTTCTTTGTTGCAATCCATGATAAATTCACCCCATGCTTAGGAACAAAATAAAGCTTTTACTAAACATATTGTTGATGCCATGATGAAAGCTTTTGAAGAAAAGTTGGAAATAGAAGTTTCAATTCCTAGAAAATTGAAAAGTCAAGATCAAAAAATTTGAGTGTTTTTCTTTATGTGACTTGGGTGCTAGTGTTTCTACAATTCCGAAATATTCATGTGATGTGCTTGGTCTTACCAATATATAAGAATGCTCTTTAAATTTGCACTTAGCGGATTCTACTATTAAAAAGCCTATGGGAAGAATTAATGATGTTCTTATTCTTACAAATAGGGATTATGTGCCCATAGATTTCATTGTTCTTGATATTGATTGCAATCCATCTTGTCGAGTTATTCTTGGTAGACCGTTTTTGTGTACTATTGGTGCCGTGATTGATATGAAAGAAGGCAATATTAAATTTCAATTTCCACTAAGGAAGGGAATGGAACAATTCCATAGAACAAGAATTAGGACACCATATGAATCAATTTTGAGGCCATCTTATGGATCGAGAACCAAAGATGACAACACTTAGATCCTACGCAGTATGCCTATCTAGGGGCGTAAAACGATAGCGCTTGTTGGGAGGCAACCCAATGAATAAAATTTATTTTTGTTTTTCGATTCCTTCTGTTGACTATTAGCACAATAATGCTAATGTTATGATTGTGTTTTTTGTGTTATAATTAGTGTTTGTGCCAAGCAAGGCCTTTGGGAAGATTTGGGTGAAAGTTTATTTCATCTTGCTGGAAAACAGAAACTTTTGCGCTCACGAGATTATTTGTCATTTTAATTAGAAGAGTGATGTTGAGTTGATTATTTTTGCAGAAGATTAATAGAAAAACTACACACGCCCACCCATATATTTCAGAATTTTTGGAGTTTCATAAGTATTGGAAATATTCAGATTGCCACAGACTATTCTGTTTTGGACAGATTCTGTTTTCTTTGCGTTGTGTGCTTTTTTTTAATGATTCTATGGTTTTCTTTGATGAGTTTTTGCCATTGAAAAATTGTAATACAGTAGATATTATGAAAAAACAAAATAAGAATAGGTTTGCTACAGTACTTATAGTAGTGGTTTGGTTTCTTATACTAACGGATCTCACGAAGGTTTTGTTTGAGTTTTGTGTGATTGAAGTTTTCAAGTTTTGGTTATCTTTCGATGGACGAAGGAATAAGGATTAGCAAAAGGCTAATCTTGGGGATGCCCAAGGCACCGCAAGAAAATATTCAAAGAAGTATCAAGCAACTAAGCTTGGGGGTGCCCCCGAGTGGCATCCCCGCTTTCTTCTAACAACCATCGGTATTTTACTTGAAACTTTATTTTTATTCGTCACATAATATGAGTTTTGCTTGGAGCATCTTATATGATATGAGTCTTTGCTTGTTTTTCTTTGTGTTTTAAGTGTTGAATCCTTTCTGGACACACCTTTTTGAGAGAGCCAAAAATTATGCTATGCTTGCTCCTATGCTTCACTTAAATTTTTAGAGCCATGGATTTTCTCTAGTACTTCACTTATATATTTTTTAGCACGGTGTGCTTTGATATTTTTGAAGAAATGCTCTCATGCTTCAATTATGTTCATTTGGGAGTTAGAAATTTTTTAAGAAAATCTCTGTTGCTTCAGTTAGATTATTTTGAGAGAAATAAAAAAATTTATGCTCACGATCTTCACTTATATTTGTTTGAGTTTATCAAAAGCAACATATGAAAATAGTCCCAAAGTGATAGATATCCAAGGATGATATAATGAAAACTTTCATGAAGATCATTGGACAACATAAACTTGATTCCTAGTAATGGTTTTGAGATATGACGATATGATATGTGAGTCAAGTTGATGAGTAATTGTGCTTTAGTAAGAATATTGATGTTAAGGTTTGTGATTCCCTATGCAAGCACGAAAGTCAATAGTTATGCAATGAAATTTATATCCTACTTATGGTGCATTATTCTGTGTTACTTATGCTTAATGCTTGGGTACGAGATTTTTTGCTTTTTGGTTGGTCCCTTCTCAATCTTTTTCCTAGCCTTTATTTTGCACTAAGTATGATCACTACTTGTGCATCCGAAACCCTTTAAACCAGTTTTGCCATATGAGTCATATGTACCTACCTATATGCGGTATTTCCATGTTGTTCTAAGAAAATTTGCATGTGCCATCTCTAATGTTCAAAATAAATTTCTCTTTTGTGTGCTCTACTACTCACGAAGCGGTAAAGGGTAGCCAATATTTTCCATCCTAGATGTGTTATTCTCACGATGAGTGTTTGTTCACTTGTTATTGCACGAGAGTACGGCAAAGGTACTAGGGATGCCCAGTCCTGAAATGAATAATGAATTTACTTTATGTTGTCAAATAGTAAATTCCTTGGAAAATGTTGGTATGGAGGGTACCCGTGGATACAGTTAGCCATGGAAAGTGAAAGTAATGGTGGAAAAAGGAATAAACTTTATTATCTGTTTGGGAACCGCCTATGATGTATCTAGCATGGAAAGTGTTGGGATGCTCCAAGTCGTTTTCGTTGGTGGGAGAAGTATGCCTCTCAAAAATAATTTTTATCTCTCAATTTAAGCTTTGAAATCTGACACCTCTACAAACCACTGCTTCCCTCTGCGAAGGGCCTTTATTTAAGTTATGCAAATTTTTTTGAATTTGAGTCTCCATCTTCTCTTATAAAACACCAACTAAGGGGCACAATGATCGTATTTGAGCATTGGGTGTATCTTATATTCGAGTGCGTTTCATGAATGGATCAATGACTGAGCATGATGGGCTAGGGATAACTTGCTTTAGTGTTGATATTTTGAAAGACATGGTTGCTTGTTGGTATGCTTGAGTATTAAAGTCTTCATGTCAAAACTAGACTATTACTTTGAATCATATAAAAGTCCATATGTCCATGCTATAAAGAAAAGAAATGTGATGAGCATGTTAGGAAGTATTCCACATCAAAAATTCTGCTTTTATCATTTACCTACTCGAGGACGAGCAGGAATTAAGCTTGGGGATGCCGATACGTCTCCAACGTATCTATAATTTTTTATTGTTGCATGCTGTTATATTATCATTCTTGGATGTTTTACAATCATTGTATAATCATTTTATAACATGTTTTGGCACTACCCTATTGACATAGTGCCCAGCGCCAGTTGCTGTTTTCTGCATTTTTTTACATCGCAGGAAATCAATATCAAATGGAATCCAAACGCGGCGAAACTCTTGGAGAATTTTTTGGGCCAGAAGGCATCCAGTGGGCCAAGAAAGCACCTAGGGGGTGGCTCGAGGGGACCAGCACCCACCAGGGTGCGCCAGGAGGCCCAGGCGCGCCCTGGTGGGTTGTGCCCACCTCGGGTGCCACTGAACCGCCTCTTTGCTCTATAAATACCCCAATATTCCAGAAACCCTAGGGGAGTCGACAAAGTTCAATACCAACCGCCACAGAGTCAAGAACCACCAGACCCAATCTTGACACCGTCATGGAGGGTGTCATGGAATTATCACGTCAGATGTCCTAGTGTGAGGACTTAGTCGTGAGGCCAACGAATCTATGTGGTCACTTGAAGGGGTTGATCGGAATCGAGAGACGCAACACGCAGGACAAAGATTTAGACAGCTTCGGGCCTTGGGAACATCATCCGGTAATAACCATACATGTTGTTTGTGGCTAGGTCTCATTATGATCGTGATGGAGCTTCGGGCCTAAGATTCTTTTTCTCTTCTCCCTCTTCGGGAGCCCTGCCCCTCCTTATATAAGTTCAAGGGGCGGGTTACATGTAGAGTCCACCTCGGACTAAGACTTAAACTATTCTGACTTCTCTTCATGGGCTTCTTAACGTCTTGGGCTTCATAACGTCTTGGCTTCATAACATCTCGGGCTTCCTAACTCTAGGCGACTCTATCTATCGGGTTATGACTGTCAACCAGTTATCACTGTCTGCCGGCTTATGACTGTCTGCCGGGTTATGATGGTCTGCCGGTTCATAATGGTCTGCCGTGTTATGACTTCCTGCCGGTTTATGATCTAACTTAACATCTGCCGGGTTATCATCTGACTTAACACATGTCGGGTTATCATCTGAGTTAACACCTGTCGGGTTATCATTTGAGTTAACACCTGTCGGGTTATCATCTGATTTAACACATGCCGGTTAACCAGGTCCTAGCCAGGTTATAACTCCGACCCGGGTCATACCGTGGGGTATATCCCCGACATTAGCCCCCAGTTTAATTTGGATTTATCCATGTTCAACTGATCATGATCATCCTTAAGTCCTTGTCATTTCCTACTTCTAAAAAATCCGGGTCAATAGGCCAGTTTCATAATCAATTTGCTAACATTGGTTTGTCACAGAAAAATATTATGAAGAATAACTCATTTGACTCAGCTCCCAATGCTTAACAACAATATTGGTCCTTGAAATACTCATCTAATCTTCAGCCGGTTTAAGGACGTAGAACTTGCGGGTTTATCATTGCTAAGATTGCCGGTTTATAAATATTGATAGCACCAGGTCATAACTGTAGTTAACATCAAGCTTGAAAATATACCTCTTATATGCCTATCACTTGTAGCCCCCAAGTCTTAAGAAGGTAACGTAGTAACAGCTTAAGATTTGCTTCAATATAAATGTCACAAGCTTGAAGAAATCCAGGTTGTTCATCTCAATCACCAGTCAGAACTGGGTATTACACATATGTAGCCCCCAAGTGTCGGGTTGTCATGCTTACAGCAACCTGGGACATGTAATTGCCTAATGCTCATAAAAACTTCAACTAGTGTAGCCCCCAAGGGCCGGGTCATTATGCAATAATGAGCAGGGACTTTGTAAATATAATCATGTAAACTTTGAACAGCAACGTGTATCCCCCAAGGGCCGCCTCAGTAAGATAATATTGAGTTGGGACTTGATATATACTTTAATGAAAATAACATCATATGATTTAACCCTCATCATGTGGCTTGAATCCACGTCCACAAGGTTAAGAGCCTTGTGCATTACCAACTGAGTAGTGGACCCTTCAATATAATGGATTAAAGGCTTTGTACCTTGAATTATTGATAGGAGCAATTGGTAGCCCCCAAGGGCCGGCTCATTACGATGTGATGAGTCGGGTCTTCAATAAGGTGAGCAAACAAGGACTTTGCATTAGCCCCCAAGTGTCATGGTGCATGCTTGCAGCGAAACGAGACTTGTGTATTTGATATAATCTCAACTTAAATAATGTAGCCCCCAAGTGTCGGGTCGTAAGCCTGGAACGATTCGGGACTATTCCTTCCATTCTAGAATAAATTATATCCATTGCGCTGAAGCGACTTTGAAAACCTCAATCATAATATTGGTTATTGATAACCATAATAAAAATCCAACCGTGTTGGCTATTACAGATGTGAATAATATAACCTGGTTTGAAAATTGATTCCTGCCATATAAACCGGTATATCTGTGCATATATGATACATGCTATGATGATGTAATGATGATGCAATATATGATGATGTATGTGTATGATCAAGAGGGTTTAAGCTATGGTTCGGATACGACCAGAGACCCCAACTACTCATAATTGTGGCATTGTGCCGATCAAGAGGTGTAGCTATGGTTCGAATACGACCAAGCCCCCAAGTGATTTCCCTGGTGGCCTTATGCCTATCAAGAGATGTAGCTATGGTTCGAACATGTAGCCCCCAAGTGATTTCCCTAGTGGCCTTACGCCAATCAAGAGGGTATAAGCTATGGTTCGGATACAACCAGAGCCCCCAAATGATTATCCTGGTGGCCTTACGCCAATCAAGAGGGTATAAGCTATGGGTCGGATACGACCAGAGCCCCCCATGTGATTTCCCTGGTGGCCTTAAGCCTATCAAGAGGTGTGACTATGGTTCGAACATAGCCCCCAAGTGATATTGTGAGTTGTGCTCAAGGGATACCCATGTTTGAGTTGTGTTGTGCAGCAGACTCTCTTTGGCCCATTATGATAATATTGGCTTGATAGCCGGATTACCGAAGTAACGCTCTTATGATAATATTGGCTTGATAGTCGGAATCAAGAGCGTAGTAACGCTATGTTCTCTTTCGTGAATACACCTATGTTTGAACAGGAAGCCCCCAAATGATATTGTGAGCTGTGCTCAAGGGGCACCTATGTTTGAGTTGTACTTTTGCAACAGACTCTCTTTGGTCCCTTTAATTTTTTTCCTGAGAACTCGAACTTGCGAGTGATTTTTTTTTCTGAACCGGAAATTCTTAAACCGCATACTGAGAGCTTCAAAGCTTTGTGGGAGACAGCCTTCCCTTGAAGCGGATTTTAAACCGGAATCCTTCTTTTTAAGCCGGGCGTAATTTCTCTTTTAAAGAAAGCAATATATAATATAAAATATACTGCATGGATTTCACCTGATATGTTAGGCCAGCAATTATCCGCCGCGGAGTTGCTGATCATTACGGTGAAGCTGAAAGCCATCACGGGCAGGAGCGGTCAGCCGCGCGGACAGGCGAGTCAGTCGCGTCATGTTGATGTAGCGGGCGGCAATTTGCACATATACCCGTTGAGCAGCAGGGCATAGACGAGCACTAGTGCAAAAATAATGCTGGCGCCTACCCCTTTGCCACACCTTTGTAATGAATAATGGTCCTGCAAAAAAATACCACATACCGGAATAATTGTTCTGAAATAAGATGTGCTGATAAAATACGTAAGGAGGATAGCACCTGATATTTCTATGGGTTTCGAGCTAGTCATTGTGACAAGGCATAATTATGAATCGGCTGTAACAGCAGAATGTCTGATCATATAGCTTGAGCCAACCTCTGTTCCTTTTCGCAACTTCAGGTCTCATACAAACTAGATGGAAAGTGCGGCTTGCCGCACCCCGCACCCCTGCCAGGTGCGGTCATATCCAACCCAACGACCATACAATACCAAAAGTAATAAAAAAATGCAACACATAATAACTTATTTGCAATGCAATGACATTATATCCAACTTGGTAGAACACGGTTAATATTCGATTCTAGCTGTTACATGAATAGCAAAGCACGATGGCAGCACCCACCCAGTCCACTATTGGTTACACAATATATATTCCACGGATTGAAGGAAATATAGATCATTGATTCCATCATCAGAATTTCTCAAAGAAAGATATAGGAGGAACTAAGCACTATGGTTAATTACATCACTTTGAGCATGTCACAAAAAATGTCACATGAACACACACACACACACACACACACATATAGATGGAATGGCAGAAGAACAGCCCAAAAACCTGAAGGACTGTGACATGTTATGTATGGCAAGAGAACTGGAAAATCCTGAAGAAATGGTATAAAAACATGACAAAACAAATCTTTATTCGGTAAACCATTATGGCGGTAAGATAATTTAACCTGTAAAGCAAATCACCACCACATCAATGTCAAGCAAAAAGCAAAATTGTTTATTAACAGTATATGATACCATATAAAATATCTATAATCAGATATAATAAAAAAATAAGTTGAGTAATTTCAATCCTTTCAGCCCACCTTGATGGAGCATCAGATTCACTATTTTCTTATGCATAGGAAGACAAAACAATTTATTTTCTCAACAAAGAGAAAAATCAGTACGCGTGTAACAACCTCAAGGTGGAAAACATGAATTTCATTCTCATGATGTACCATCTAAAATGATTTTGGATCTCCCAAAGCTTAGTTTCTTAGTTACTTAACCCTCGTCAAATAGTTGGGCACTATAAACAAAAGTTGTGGCTGGTAAAGGAGAAGTGAAAATGCACACACAAATATGTAGCTTATATAACCTCTTTTGAGACAAGGCAAACGACGCAGGTACTGGCGAACCTTGGTTGAGGATTCCACCGGAGTTCATGGATGTTGTAGGTGTTGTGTGTCTAGAGAACAGACTGCACGGGAAAAGAGGGGATTCAAATCAGTGGCTGCAGCTGGGAAATAAAACCAAAAGCAGTTTACGTTAGTAGATTATAGAACATCCTGCAACACTCTGAAGACCTTTTTGTGAGCTCTGATGGTAATCTAATATGGCAATGGTTGGTTGTGCTACATTATGATTTTTCTTTTGGACGATATCATGTTGTTCCAATAGTACCAACTGAATTATATATAGATCAACTTGTTAAAACAACCTTGCCATAAAACAACAAGGGCCTAAGTTGTACAAAACAATTGATGAAATCAAAAGGGGGAGTTATTTCTAATTAGACAGAACACTGAACCAGTCTAGACCATTTCAAATTCCTATTTCGAAGCGGTTCCATTCATAGGGCTTTAAAGGGGTGAATATCCATAAGAAGAACCAACAAAATTGAAGTTTAGAAGGGAAGGAAAACTAAAAGAGGGGATGAACTAACATGAGGCTATTGACCACTACAACACTTGTTTCCATACTAATGAAACATTTAGTGTTTACTCACCTAACAAGATAGCAGTAGCAAATCATCTGGCTTACTCAGGAAAAGTTCAGTATAATAATTAAATCATATGGCTTTGTATCTGCACTTTTATGGTGATGCAGAGATCATTAAGCTACTGGAAAACCCAATATAGTGAAGTTCCATTTAAGCTACTGGAGTAATAGTGAAGTTCCATTTAAGCTACTGGAGTAACGGTGAAGTTCCATTTAAGCTACTGGAGTAAGCTACTGCAATCAGTACTAGAGTATGCTACTGGAGTACAGAAAGTCCTACATTTCATTCAGATCGGGGCCAAACCCCCACAAAAATCTCATATGTTCTGCTGAGTACCTCGATCTGGATGTCGCAGCCAGCGGGATCTCCTTGCTCTGGACGCACTTCCTCGTCGGCTTCTTCTTGTCATCTTTGTTGGCTTCCTGGGTGCCCCACTTGGTTTTGGCCTTGCCGGCGGCACCGGGCTTGGACTTGGCCCCCAACTTCCTCTTGAGGTTGAAGTCGTCGTCGTTGGGGGAGGCGAGCTCCGCCTCCCACTTCAGCGCCTGGCCCCCGCCGCATGCCTTCTCCTTGGTCATCCACTTACAATTGCGGCCCCCAGGGAGGCGGCGACATAGGTGTACTTGTGGCAGGCCGGATGTGGCATCCTGGGGAGCCGGCGGTGCGGGCGAAGAGCGTCGCGAGCTAATCTTTTGGATAGATCGGTGTGCATACATGATTGTGCATGATAGAAATCTGTAAGCATGCACTTACAATTAAAGTACCTGTAACACAATAAGAATAAATTGTCGTAGAGCAATGTATCAAAATAAGGGGGAAATACAAACTGATTAAAGGCTAAAGATACAGAATGATTCAAGGCTAAAACTGATTGAAGGCTGCAATAGGAATAAAATGTTACAAAGAAATGAACCAAAATAAGAGCAATGAAGTTCAGATAGGAGGGCCACTGAGGCACTGACTGGCACAGTGCACTGGTGAGAATGTGAGATAAAGGATAATATAACTGATATGATTATTTTAGATGAGGAAGTGCACAAATAAATGCTTGATGTTTAGTTAAACACATGGCAGTATTCTATATTTCTATTTACCTTCGGCCCTTACTTTTCTATATTTTCTCTTAAATCAATATAAACTTTAAGCCTGGTAGCATATTCTACCATCCAATTGGCTTGTTCAGCTTGAGTACTCCGTATGCATTCGGGCGGCGGTTTTTCTATATACCGCTCGACTAAAACTATTGAACGATTATGTTCATACATGTCCGTTTTCTGTCTAAAACTATTGAACGATTCTGTTCATACATGTCCGTTCTTTGTTCATACATGTGTACTGCTCGACTAACAATATTGAACGATTTTGCTAATACAGGTTTTCTTTTTTCTTCATACAGGTTAAGAAAGGAAGTGACATGTGTGCATAATTATATCATTGGTATTTGTTTAGATCGTTTGGGAGACCTATATTAGATGACAGAGAAGTATGCTACAGATGATTCAAATAATTTTTATATCTTAGAAAATAAAGTGACATGCATTTTATAAAAGGCTTTGAACTGTAGTTTTTCCTCCTTTTCTCAAGTAGAGACCAAAGTTGAAAATATCGACCATAGTAGACACCAAAGTCATACTTCGACGAAAAGCATACAGGTGTGGATACTAATCTGACATTGAAAAAATTCATAGCAATTAAGCAGGTAAATAATATGGGAAACTAAACATAATCTTTACTTGTGTTTTCTATAAGAATGGTTAAAAATTCATAGCAATTAAGAATAGCAATTAACAGTGAGGGATACACTAATGAGTAAACTCTAAAAATGGATAAATCACCTCACATAATCTTTACTTGTGTTTTATATGAAAAAACAGTCTGTACTTATGAGTTAAAGGCCTTCACAATATAGTCCATTTCATGTTGAGCTCCTATCCCTTCCCATCTACATTGATGATAACAGAAATATTTTAAATTGGCAAAAAATCAAAACCAATAACTTTTGTCTGGAAGGACAGAAAGTATTGATAGCAAAAATATTTTAAACTGACAAATTCAACTCCTTATGTAGTGCGCAGACCTGAGCTAGAGTCTAAAATGAATATATATTCATAAAAGAGCTAGTATCATCTACACTGTACGAAAGGAAGAACAAATTAAGGATATATATTTTGGCCCCTAACACTAAAAAATCAAGGAATGTACATCAAGGATATTCTGTTTTACATGGAATATTATAAAACAGAGAAGTCATAACAAATTATAGCAACAACACAAGCTGCAATTACACAACAAGATGGGCGATGCTGGTATCCACAAATAAATAAATTCAATCCTGCATCGACCATATAGATCTTCTCAACAATAGAAAACAAATCAAAAACATCTTGATCTCCTTCAACTCATGAAATGCGAAAAACCTAAAGAGACTACTCGAATTGTTATCATTTACTGGAGATAAATTCCAGAAAAAGGAAGTCACCTGAAATGCATAGATGAATCATCCCGTCATCTTTGTGTTGTGGTGCAGGACAGGCTACCCCCTTCATATGGAACATCCACGTTTGGCACAGTATCACTTTTTTGTTGGAGCCTTGCATGCACTGCATAGGCACTTCATGGTTCATGCTACAGAGGTAGCTGATATATGAATCAATGCAATACGACCAGAAACAATTACCATATCAGCCACATACTAAAAAAATTAGGCACGTGAATTCCTATTGCTGTACTACAGAATTAGATTTTAGATCCTTTTGTTTGGTGCCATGTTATATGCACATATGAACAATAGTACCTCTTTTATGATGCTATTCAGACAAACTCTGATCTCCACCTTTATGAATAACACATTAGTGTGCCACACAACACACTAATCTGATTAATAGATATTGGTAAGGTCTTACTTAACTGCTACTACTTTTTAGTTCACCGTTTGCAGCCTCAACAAATTCTGTTCTAAAAATTACATTTGGATGCTCAATGGAAAATCATAACTGAAGTAATAGAACTAACTTGTACTATTGTGTATGTACAAAGTGTTGGTAGAGAACTGATTCCGACAATGTCAACCAGAAACTTGGGTATGTTTTCCCCTGTAGCTTTAGTCATTTATTTCATATTAATATATTAGAGCTTAGACATGAAAACTGAACAACAGATGCATTTTCTAGGGAAACTACGAGCTTACGACGAGGCTTAAGTTCTAGAACCAATATCCTGTAACCTGAATTATGAAAATTTCTGACACTATATTATGAGTCTGCAAATCAGGTTTCAGGGTGCATAAATTTAGAAGTAATTTCTAAAACCTATCACGAGCTAAATTCCAGAAAGAAATCAACTGAAATGCATAGATGAATCCCCTCCCCAACCTGTTTGGATTTATGTGTGCAACCCACTTCCAATCTAGTACAAAATAAGAGGGAACCAAGTTGACATGAGAGAGACAAAAGAGCAACCTGGAACAACCAGAGCGGGGAGGACGGCTGGGTGTGGATGCTTCTTCCCAACATTTCCTCCGAGCCCGACGGGGACATGCCAGTGAACACCACTGCAAAGTCAATTTCCTCCGAGTTGTGGTTTATACTTAACAGAGAAAAAATGATTATGTGATATAGTAAATTGAATATGTCTTCTAGCATAATTATTCCAATTAGAAGTAGATGATGCTTTGTCTTTCCTCTAAGCGAATAGTAATGGTTCCAAGATGTAAAACATAAAGTTAGCTCTAATGAAACCTCTGTGGAACCAGTTTGCTCTGATGAAACCTCCACTATATAGAAGAAAAGCATGGAAAATGCCACGGGTTACTCATGTCCAGTGGAGGCGATAAAGGAAATATCCATAAATAGTAGGATGAAGACAAAACTAACAATGAATATAGCATGAATAGAATATCCTAACAAATAGAGTAGGACATTTATAGTTGTCATAGTAGGATATTGCACTATAAGAACAATACCATTACACTAATGGAGCATCACAACATTGTGTGCAAATAATTAGCGTGAACTCTAAAAAAAGAACAAAAATTATGAAAAAACTAAACCTGAGCTTTCTCCTCATCTTTATTATCATCCTCTAGCATCTCCCGTGTGCCTATAAATTTCGTTGCCTCCTCCCAGGTAGATATTTCTGCAGTGTGGCAGATAAGAAGTTAACTAAACTATATATATCTCATGCATATTGCCAGTCTAATAACCAAAAAGATTATTGTTGATCACAGCCATACCACTGGATTAGAGCCGAGAACAGGAACATCTCATGCAATTCTCTTTCAAGCAACACCTTTATTTGATACGTAACTATTGTCGGTTTATAATCCTACTACGAAATTAAGGCCCCTCTTTGGATTGAAGTAAATTCATGGGAATTTTTTAGAACTATAAATGGTTATTATATAATCTGGTTATGATCACACTGTAGCAATAGAAAAATAAATTCAAAAAAGAAACATAAAGAATCAAAACCTGTAACTTTGGGCATCCACCCTGGTCGTCATTTCAGCAACCTGATACTCCCCAAGAGGCAACTCCAATCTGAAAATAACATAGGAAATAAGATGAGGGGATCTTAGTTTGAGGAAATGAAATATCACACCCCTTTAGCGAGCATTACTCGAGGATGCAGGCTGCTGCCATCTCTGTCTTCCATGCCATTTCAATAGGTACACGGTTTTGAAATATTTTCTTCTTGAAGCTGACCAAGCCTGCTTTTTTTTGGCTGAAGATAAATCCGTCAGTTTGAAGTAGAAAAGCAACGACTCAACCTAAAGATCCAAGCAAAGGACCATCAACATTTTATAACTAATCAATCCACCCAAACTAAATTAATTTCTTATCTGTTTTAATGAGTAAACATTTGCCATTGCATACAGTGAAAACAAATTACTTTCTAATCAATCCTCTAACTTAGCAGCACCTTCACACTTGTTGAGGTTGCACACGGGTCATCACACCATGTTCATGTCTGCAAGATTCAAGAAGATCAAAGAACAATGAGGAATGTCAAACATTTTAACAAGACCAGCAAGTGAGACAGGAATGACCGAGAAGCGGTATTGCAGATAACATGGAATTACGGTACATCCGAACGATAAAAAGAAAGAGGGATTTTAGCATTTATTTTGTCCTCTTACCATAATATTTCCTTCAACTCTGTTGCGTTGGCTTTGCTGACATGGTCGGCCAGATCATCCTTGTGACTGCAACCTGCACATAACAAAGCACATGTCACAACAAAAGAAAAATATCCTCCACATAACAGAAAATACTAATCTTGGTGAGTTCTGGTATTATTAGTATCACTGGGGCATGTGTGGTCAGTAGGAGACGATGCAAGACCTGTAGAAAATACTAATCTTGGTGAAGGCAGACACGTTCTGGGCATGGTTCTTTTATTCGGGTACAGCTGAGATGAAAAAATCATATATGGAGTATAAGCTTACCTGTGTGATTTGGGCATGGCGTGAACGTGGTACTCAGCAGTCCAGCACCTAATCTTATCACGTACTGACGGCGTCCTTACCCACTTGACATCATTCATTCTCTGTACATGCATAGATGGGAAGGCGCCGGTGCAGCCTCACGCTGCCTCTTCGCGGGGACAACCTCCTCCTCGCTAACCCTATCTGCGGCATATAAAAACAAAAAGAGGAAGCCATGAATTAATGGATGAGCCCAGGTCAGAAAGAACGAACTCACCTCCACGAACTGGGGCCATCCTCGACCTCTCCTACTCTACACGCAGCCGCCGGGGTGGGGCTTGACCAGGATGGGCTCCTCCGCTGCACTCGCTGCAGCAGCCGCTCCTGCTCTCCTGGCGGAGACCTCGCCCGATCTGGAATCATGCCGTGCCGCGCCGGACGGCGACCTGCGCCAGATCCGACTGGATCAAGAACGTGGCGGCGTCCACGCTGCTGCGCCGCGAGTGCTGGGGAGGAGGCCCGGGAGAGAAGGTGGCGGTGCGAGAGGTCGTGTCATTCTTTGTGCAGACAACAGCATTATATGGTCAAATTAGTCAACCTGGTTAGTGCGTTGTGAAGATTTTTAAGGTTGGAGGACATGTCATCGTTGTGAAGATTTTTAAGGTTGGAGGACTTGTCGCTGTTGCAGGGCGTAACTGTGTGATTCAGCGTTGAAGTGGAGGCGGGGCCAGCTGTTTGGAAAGTGTTGACGCTGGTGAGACGGCTAAAAAGGGAAGCATGCAGAGATGACCCGGTACGGGAGCAACAGCGGTGAACCGGCCGGCCGGAGCAAGCCAGATCGCGGCTGTCAAAGGAACAGCTGCAACTGAGGATCTGCAACACCGCATGGCGAAGAAGGACAACCAACGGCGATGCCGGCAGGTCGGCAGGAGGAACACGGAAACCGGGGCAGCCCGGATACGTGTGAGGCGACTTGCAGACGGACGGCGGCTCGAGGTGTGGTGACCAGTGGAACTTGGCGTTGAAAACGGGGCGAACCGGGGCGGCGGATTGGTGAGTCGCGTCCGGGTCAATGGTTTCAGGATTCACGACCCGCTCGAAGAAACAGAGGGATTCGCGGGCGATGCGAAGCGCGCGTGACCCGGCGAGTCCGAGGCGGAGACGGTACAGGGTAGCCTAAAAACGCCAAGAGTCACCACGGGTGAAAGACTGCTCAAGGCGAGCCGAAGTGACCGCGGATCGACGAGGGCGGCTCAACCGCGGGGTCGCGAGCAACGTCGTTGGCCGATGGCTGGGCGCCGTGAGACGCGCAGGAGCGTGTAGGCAGGCATGGGCGACCAGCATCAGCAGCAGCAGCCGGCGACAGTTTAAACAGGACGGTTACGCGACAGCGGCGATTTAGAGTTTGATGTAGGTGGTTTGGTGGCGGCGATTCATGGCGACAGGGCCGGCAACTCAACCGGCCGCGAAGTGAGGCCGAGGCGATTTTTGGCGACGGAGGTGAGGGCCGTGATAGCAGTCCGGAGCGGGAGCTTCGGCGGTTCAGTGGAGACGGCCGACCCTAACGGATTAATCCAGCACTCCTAGTTATGGCTCACGACACGGCCAGCTCGTGTTAGGTTTAATCTTGATTCATGTATCTGCATGTAGTTTAGATGGTAGTAGGGTGATGTAGGCCGGTGAAGCTTTGGTTGTGCACGAAGAAGGCAAGATGCCGGGTGGCCGTGTGATGGGGCGAGCATGACGAGATGCTCATGATGCTGTGAGGTACGGCAAGGTCACGAGAAGCGGCAAGATGTGACGAAGACTGGAGCGTGATGGACCACATCAAGTTGAGTCGGGTGAACCGGCAGGTCGTTCAGTTTGTTGGGTCCTAGCCGATAGAATGGTTGGGTAAGTAGTTTGTGCATGCATGTAGTTGGAGTGGTCAGAGGTGGTGTCCGAGCCATATGGATCATGGAGAGACTTTAGGAATTACTTAGTGCATGGGTTAGTGGTTAGCAGCCGAGAGCGGCGGCTGGCCCGTGCATGCGTGGGTTAGTGGCGGGTGTGGCCGTGGCTGTGTGTGTGCGTGAGTCTCTATATAAGAGATGTAAAGCTTGTTGTTTGAGCCGAGGCCGAGAGGGCTGAAGTAAACATGTAGCCACGGTGTGCCACCAAGAAAGTGCTTTTGGCAAAGTCATTGTATTTCTCTTGGTGCATGTGTGCGTGTGTGTTCTCATGTGTTCTTGAGAGAAACAAAGATAGATGGAGGTTGAGTTGTGAGAGGCAGCTCAAGGTAGGAGAAGAAGCAGCGCTGCGAGGTGAGGCGGCGGCAACAATTGGCATCAGAGCCCCGGTAGATCCGAGGCGGCGACGGCGGCGCGGCCGACTCCATGTGAGGTGGAGGACGGTGGCGCAAGGTGGAGGCCGTTGGCGGCGCGATGCCGCTGGTGGCCGATTGCGGTGCGATGCCGCAATATGATGATGGTGTGATGGTCGGCCTCGCGAGGACGTCATCCACGACAAGACGGTCCATGGTGACCGGCGCTGCGACGGCGTCGGCTGTGGCGCGATGGAGGCCGACAGCGCAAGAAGAAGGAGGGTGGCCATGCGGTGCCGCTATGTGAAGATGGTGGTGCGGAGCTGCCACAAGAAGAGTCGGTGTGATTCCGACGACGGTGGTGTCATGCCATCGTCATCATGGAAAGTTGGTGTTAAGCCAGCAAAAAAAAGTTGTGGTGCAATGCCGCTTGACGAAGACGGCATCGTGATCGGCGTTGCGACAACGTCCTCCACGTCAAGAGGTGGCCGCCGCATGCGGCAAGAGGACATGGTGATGGACGCCGGCGCTGCGATGGCGTCGGTCCACGACAAATTGTGCAGCGCCACGATGGCGTCGTCAAGTGGCAGCGGGTGAAGCCGCGTGAAGATTGAAGAATCAAGATTAGGAGGGAAAATGTTAGGTTTAATCTTGATTCATGTATCTGCATGTAGTTTAGATGGTAGTAGGGTGATGTAGGCCGGTGAAGCTTTGGTTGTGCACGAAGAAGGCGAGATGCCGGGCGGCCATGTGATGGGGCGAGCATGACAAGATGCTCATGATGCTGTGAGGTACGACAAGGTCACGAGAAGCGGCAAGACGTGACGAAGACTGGAGCGTGATGGACCGCATCAAGTTGAGTCGGGTGAACCGGCAGGTCGTTCAGTTTGTTGGGTCCTAGCCGATAGAATGGTTGGGTAAGTAGTTTGTGCATGCATGTAGTTGGAGTGGTCAGAGGTGGTGTCCGAGCCATATGGATCATGGAGAGACTTTAGGAATTAGTTAGTGCACGGGTTAGTGGGTTAGCAGCCGAGAGTGGCGGCTGGCCCGTGCATGCGTGGGTTAGTGGCCGGTGTGGCCGTGGCTGTGTGTGCGCGTGAGTCTCTATATAAGAGATGTAAAGCTTGTTGTTTGAGCCGAGGCCGAGAGGGCTGAAGTACACATGTAGCCACGGTGTGCCACCAAGAAAGTGCTTTTGGCAAAGTCATTGTATTTCTCTTGGTGCATGTGTGCGTGTGTGTTCTCATGTGTTCTTGAGAGAAACAAAGAGAGATGGAGGTTAAGTTGTGAGAGGCAGCTCAAGGTAGAAGAAGAAGCAGCGCTGCGAGGTGAGGCGGCGCCAACAGCTCGAAGGTTGCAGCAGAAGTGTAAATCAAGACTTGGCTCGCCGGCGAAACGATGGCGTTCGGCGATTTAAAAGTGAGCTAGCCATGTAGTGTTTTGAGTTCCGGCGACTCAGGGTGTCAACGACGAGGTCACTTGGCCGGTTTGGTACGTCCTGGTTTACAGTAGCTTGGAGCTGGAGCCAGCTTGACTCATCGGTGTGAATCGTAGTAGCAGCGTTGTAGGCGGAGGAGGCCGGTTCTCAGCCGGGGATAAACCGGCCTGGAGCGAAGACGGCCGGCGGATCGGAAGCTGGAGGCGAAGCGAGTCACCGTAGAGAGGCACGCCGGCGAGGAGAAAACGCGTCGGCGCTGTATCCACTTCCGGATCGTAGCCGTATACTCTCCTTAGTGATGGTTACCTTTCTGATTCTACTCCAACTAGTATTGACCGTCGTGAGTGTTCCAAAATCAATCTAGCTTTCGTTTATCTCTTGATCGCGTAAACCAGCTCAAATGAAGGCGACGACGACTCGGCCAGTAAGCCGGAACGGCTCAGCAAAACTATGGTGGCGACCCGGATTCGGCGAGGAAGGTCAATCCTGGAGGTTTTTGACTCCTCGTCCAGGTCATAGTCTTCTTTTCTTCTTTTTCGATTTTTCGACGGCTTGAGCAACTTTTCACAGGTGCGTACAGACGTAGAACACTTAACCCTCTTGAACTCTTCGTCTAGTAAACCGCGAGCTTCTCGAACCCTGGCAGAGATCCCTTCAAAAACTCATCACCATCGTGCGTGGGCCCCACGGTGGGCACCAACTGTCGTGGAATTATCACGTCAGATGTCCTAGTGTGAGGACTTAGTCGTGAGGCCAACGCATCTATGCGGTAGCTTGAAGGGGTTGATCGGAATCGAGAGACGCAACACGCAGGACAAAGATTTAAACAGCTTCGGTCCCCAGAAAACATTATCCTGTAACAACCCTACATGTTGTTTGTGGCTAGGCTCATTATGATCGTAAGGGAGTTGCCGTAAATCGGCTCTCCTAGTTATGTCTAGCCCTAAGATTCTTCTTTGTTTCTCCCTCTTGGGGAGCCCTGCCCCTCCTTATATAAGTTGGCGGATTACATGTAGAGTCCATCTCGGACTAAGACTTAAACTATTCTGACTTCTCTTCATGGACTTCTTAACATCTTGGGCTTCATAACGTCTTGGGCTTCATAACCCCAGGCGACTCTATCTGCCAGGTTATGACTGTCAACCAGTTATCACTGTCTGTCGGGTTATGACTGTCTACCGGTTTATGATGGTCTGCCGGTTTATAATGGTCTGCCGGGTTATGACTTCCTGCCGGTTTATGATCTGACTAACATCTGCCGGGTTATCATCTGACTTAATACCTGCCGGGTTATCATTTGACTTAACACCTGCCGGGTTATCATCTGACTTAACACCTGCCGTTTTACCAAGTCCCAGCCAGGCTATAACTCCGGCCGGGTCATACCGTGGGGTATATCCCCGACAGAGGGGTTCACCACTTCCATTGGTGCCTCTCTGATGATGCGTGTGTAGCTCTTTGTAGACCTACGGGTTCGTAGTTAGTAGCCAGATGGCTTCCTCTCTCTCTCTCTCTCTCTCTCTCTCTCTCTCTCTCTTTTATCAATACAATGGTCTCTTGGAGATCCATATGATGAAAGTCTTTTTGCGGTGCGTTTGTTGGGATCCGATGAACTTTGAGTTTATGATCAGATATATATTTTTATCCATGAAAGTTATTTGAGTCTTCTTTGATCGATAAATCACGAGTGGACATGCGGCCACGCGAGGAGGAAATCAACTCCGTCCACTCCCACATGATTCGTGCACTTATTATACAACCAGCTTGTATAATGATATCCCTGGCACATGTAAGCATCGTATTGTCTTTGTATTAAATCAGAGGGGGCAGCTGTAAGTCCCACACGTCAGTTGCATGGAACGTCCCAACATGCAATTAATCAGTCACCCATTACAACGGCTAGCTGCAGCATACTCCTCTCGTTGCCTGCACGATGCTCCTCCCTCCTTAAATCACTTAGGCCTTCTTCCTCTGCCCAATTTGCTTCTACTATTTGCTCTTTCTCTCTCACACACACTTTCTAGCATCGAATCGACCCTTTTCACAACGAGGAAGCCATGTGTTCATCCATGTCCCAGGCTATCTCTCCACCACCTTCATCTCACGCCATTTCCCAATCAAATTGCATCTCTTCCTCTCATATGCTGCCTCGAGTGCCACCCTATCTACGTGTTTTGGTTCATTCTAGAAGTGGGAGAAACAACTACATACAGTTCTGCAGCGCCAGATGGGGTCAACTCATATCACACTCAACAGTCTACTGCCATGTCCCACTTCTCGAATATAATCAAGCTTTGCTGAAGAAGATAACCAGCCATGCATCAGCCATTGCCGTGCTCTTCCTCCACAAACACTAAAACTTAGTCCCAGACTGCAATCGTCGTCTACTTCATTTACTTTTCAGTTTAGACCTTATCTCAATCCAAACCAGCCATGCATCAGCCAGCAATTTTTTTTCTCACCAAGGTCATCAATCTAATAGCTAGTAATTTCAGTTTGGACTAAGCTACTCAATGTATGATCCAGTATTGGCTGCTTGTTATAACTACCCACTCACGTTGTAAATGTCTGCCGGCAAGCAAGGCACCCAGGAATAATTAAGGCTTCATTTATCCAGTGTACTACCTGCTCAGCCTGTATTCATTTATTAGGAGCAAGTCGTGATTCGTTATCGCTGGCCATAATCACAGTTTGGTATTTTAATTTTGTCACATGTTTCGGACTACTGATTTACAACTGAAATCTTTACATGTATCATTTTCTTACAGAAAAAAATCAGTTAGCTTCATTCTTCATTGTTAGCTCGAATCATGAAAATTACAACTTGAATTTAAAACACAACATCAATAAAAAATCAGTACACAGATTCTACATAAAAGTTAAAATATTTTTACATGGCTTATAGAATATTTTTGCGGCTTTGATTTTCATCTCAGCTTCACAATCATACTTGTTTACCAAAAATTATAATTCTCATTTTTGATAAATTAGAGACATCAAAATCAGCTCCACAGATTCCTAAGTGAACTACGAGCAGCATTTATTACCAAAATGTATATTGAAAGTTTGTCATGGTTGCAGCTAAATTTGTGTGCTTAGTCAAAGTGGTAGATTAACTGTGACACAATGAACTTTAGTCGAAGCCAATCACTCTTGCTCTGCTCTCCACAGGGACGCAACTCAGAACAAGAGCTACAAGACATGCCATGAGAAAGGCCGGTGCTTATGGACGGCTACCCCACGTCCACAGCAATTATGACAGACCCAACCTGTAAGGGGCGTCGCTATCGGATGAGCCGGTATTCATATGAAAATTAAATGAGATCTGGCCCACGCGTGCAAGGTATAACATCGTGTATTTATGTTGGCCTGTGAATTACCCGCTCCGTATTACGCAGAGGCCTATATTAAGTAGCTATCTCGATGCCCATGCGGACACTTGAGATTTCGGCATCGCGTGCCACCATGTCCCAAAAATCCGCGTCGCTTCTTTGATCTCTTATATGCATGATTGCTTATAGCCTCGTATTTTTTTCCAATATTTGGGTTTTGTTCGGCCAACTTGATCTATTTATCTTGCAATGGGAAGAGGTGCTTTGTAATGGGTTCGATCTTACGGTGCTTGATCCTAGTGACAAAATGGGAACCGACACATATGTATCGTTGCTACTAAGGATAACAAGATGAGATCTATATCTCCGAAATAGATAAACAGATCTCATCTACATCATGTCATCGTTCTTATTGCATTACCCCGTTTTCTCACTAACTTAATACACTAGATGCATGCTGGATAGCGGTCGATGTGCGGAGTAATATCGGTCTACTAATCTTGGACGTGATGCCTATATAATGATCATTGCCTGGATATCGTCATGATTATTTGAAGTTCTATCAATTGCCCAACAGTAATTGTTTTCCCATCGTTTGCTATTTTTCTTGAGAGAAGCCACTAGTGAAACCTACGGCCCCCGGGTCTCCTTTCATCATATTTTACTTTGCGATCTATTTTCCCTTGCATTTATTTTGCGATCTATTAAACCAAAAATACAAAAATACCTTGCTGCAATTTATCTGTTTCGCGATCTATTTATGTTATCTACCACTTTTACCTCACGTTATTGGCCTATCTTGAGGCGCCGTACCCGGAAGGGATTAACAACCCCTTTTAACACGTCGGGTTGCGAGTATTTGTTATTTGTGTGCAGGTGTTCTTTACGTGGTGTGAGGAGGTTCTCCTACTGGTTCAATAACCTTGGTCTCATCATTAAGGTAAATACCTACGGTCGCTATACTGCATCATCCCTTCATCTTTGGGGAAATACCGACTGCAAGTTCTATAGGACGGCGGTTCGACCCGCAATGTTGTATGGCGTTGAGTGTTGGCCGGCTAAAAGGTGACATGTTCAAGAGTTAGGTGTGGCAGAGATGCGCATGTTGAGATGGATGTGTGGCCACACAAGGAAGGACCGAGTCCGGAATGAGGATATACGAGATAGAGTTGGGGTAGCGCCAATTAAAGAGAAGCTTGTCCAACATCGTCTGAGATGGTTTGGGCATATTTAGCGCAAGCCTCCAGACGCGCCTTTGCATAGCAGACGGCTAAAGTGTGCCGATAATGTCAAGAGAGGTTGCGGTAGACCGAACATGACATGGAGGAGTCCGTAAAGAGGCATCTGAAGGAAAGGAGTATCGACAGAGAACTAGCCATGGACAGGGGTGCATGGAAGCTTACTATCCATGTGCCAGAACCATGAGTTGCTTGCAGGTCTTATGGGTTTCACCTCTAACCTACCCTAACTTGTTTGGGACTAAAGGCTTTGTTGTTGTTGTTGTTGTTGTTGTTGTTGTTGTTGTTGTTGTTGTTGTTGTTGCTGTTGTTGTTGTTGTAATAAATAAACCCTCAAATAAATGTGTGCAGTTCATCTATTTATAATGGAAAATCCACATATCTTGAAAGGAAAAAAAACATTAGTAACAAAAATCCATACATGGTGTTGGATCATTTATTAGCAAAAAGTCCAGAAAAAAGATAAGAAAAATATCCAAATTCAGAAGTACCAAAATAAACACAAGTCATACTATTATCCTTTCACAAGACACATTAAATGGAGACCTTCTAGATACAACAAGATACAATTCATTGGAGGACTTGTAGGTAGATATATATTTAATGCTCATGATATAGCTTAAGATATCATGCAATAAGAGTACCCCGAAGATCTGAAAAATGAGACGGTCCAAGCATCTATAAATGTAGGGTCTATCCCAAACTCCACTCTTCAGTATTCATATCTTTGTGAAATGACTCTAACAAGGAGCACCATGCTGATTACTCTTCTCCTTGTTTTGCTCGCCTTTTCAGGTATGAGAAGTCCAATAATCCATCTATGTCATATATATACCTTCCTCTTGAGACGATTAATATATCCAATATACATCTAACACCAAGTTGGTTGGTAAATACGTACCAGAATGCCCAGAGAAAGACTATTAATCAGTAGTTTGTGCTTTTTATCCTCTCTTTTTTTGTATTTGACTTGTTAATTTCGTGTCTGGAATGAACAACAGGCCCAATCAAAGGAGAAGATGACTTGGGCGGAGGTGATGACGGTGACTTGGCCCCTCCTCCTCATCCAGGGAGCAGTCATATGGCTCCTCCACCTCCCCCATCTCCAAAGAGCCATCCACCTCCACCTCCAAAGACTGATTTGGCTCCTCCTCCACCACCTCGAACTCCAAAGAGCAATACACCTCCACCTCCACCAGCACCGACACCGATACAACCGCCTCCAGGACCCTGTGTGGAAGTGAGGTTGTACAAAGGGCCATGCGTCAACATACTTTGCGCGGCCGCTTGTGTCGCGGAGTTGCATCAGGGTGGCCACTGTCGTGGGAATATTTTTTCTGGCGGTTGCTATTGTTTCTCGTGCTCCGTAGAAAAGTCTAGCCCACGATCACATTGATGTGAAACATGTGGAATGTGGCTTGAGTTTTCTATTGGTTCAATTAAATAATAAAGGAAGTGGTTGTTATAGTGTTTCACTTTTTATGAAAAATAAATGAATGGGCTTTTTCCCATTTTCGAGTGTCTAGAACGGATTTGACCTCTCTACAGTAATGTTTCTAGGGGAACATTCAAGATCCACGCCCAACGGTTGAATTATCTTCTTTGTTCCGGCAGAAACTATCTTTAGGCTAATGTGTCGCGTATACTCCCTTACTGGATTTGCTTGTGGGAAATTCCACCTGTTGTTCATACCCCTGTTTTGACCCAACGCATCGAATGCCCACAAGGTTTTCTTACGCTGATTCACTGCTTCATTAATCAGGAGTATGTGCTTTAAATTTGACAGGACAACCCAGTTAAAAATCTGGAATAATAGTAAAACAAGAAGCAATTATGCTGCTAATGGTGTGCTTATATAGCACATATAAAAGCGACATGGAGTATGTGAGCTCAAGCTCACATGCTCTTGGGCTAACAGTAAAGATAAAAAATAATTAAAAACTGAAAAAAAAATTGTCATTGAACATTGATGATTTTTTTCATATGTGTGCAAATTTTTATGATGAAATCATGTATTTTGAGGTGCCGGCAAAAAAAAAATTAGTGCTCCAAAAAGAGTGTTTTTGAAGCATTTTAAGTACTGATTTTGTTTTTTCTGCTGACACATCCACAAATGTGATTCTATTGAGAAAATTTGCACGCGTGTAGAAAAATCATCAATGTTTCTTGACATAAAAATTCAGATTTTTTTTGAATTTTTACTATTAATTGGATTTACTGTACCTCTGAGAGCATGTGAACTCGAGCTCACAATAGCACTTCCGATATAAAAGTGCATCATACTTCTCCTCTTGACTAAAGAAATGAGATTTCAAAATTCTTGGATGAGTCACAAAGATGTTAGACTTCCTTCAGGATACCCAGAAGTCAGCCAGTCTATAAGAGCATCTCTAGCAGGCCCCTTATAAGGCTAGCCCTTATAAGGTGTTTACAGTTTGCGGTTTCGCTCGGATAAGGGCCGAAAACAGCTGCAGCAGAACAACAACCTCAAATGGACCTTCGAAAATTGAAAATAAAATTTCACGCGAGAGAAGAACACAAGCAGTAGAACTAGTTGCATCGATACATACTTGATCATCCATGCATAGTTGATTTACATACACTAGATCGGAGGAGGCCGCCTACCCCAAACCCTAATGCCCAAAATGTAGCTCATCGGAGCCCTCCGGGTGCGGCAACGGAGATCATCAATCGTCGTCATCGGAAGTGAGGTCGACGAAGATGGCATCCTGTGCGGCGGCTTCGCAGCGCCACATGGCCATGTTGTCATAAAAATCGCGCGCCATCGAGCCCCTGCTCGTACAGGACGGTGCCGAGTTTCTCGTCCCGACGGCGGCACTGTGCCACCTCCTCCTTCTCCTGCGCACTGCACGCGAGGATGGCCGCCTCGATGGCGTCCGCATTGGAAGGGTGCAGGAAAGACTCCATCCTGACAACGTCGACGCTCCGCCGCTCCGCCTGCGCCTCCCTCTCCACCGTATAGAGCGGCGGGAGCGGAATACGCGAGCTAGCAGACGCGGCGGAGCTGCCCGCACCGGAGGAGAGCCGAGCCTGCCGCCTGTCGTACTCCTCCGTCTCGCGGTGGAGGAGGGTCGACGGCAGTGGCTCAAGGCCCTGGTTCGTATGCCACCGGGTGGACCGCTTCCTCGCCGCGTCGGCGGCTACACAGCGCTTCCGCTCGGGGTCCTCGCCACCGCCGGTGCCGCGGTCGAAGCTCCACAAGGTGGCGGATCTGTCGGCGGTAGTGGAGTGGGGCGGCGGATTTGGGTTGCCGGCGGCGAGAAATCGGAGTGGAAAGGGGGGATTGCCGCGACGAGTGGAATA
>NC_057813.1:734055809-734090914 GCF_018294505.1 Triticum aestivum
CCACTGTAAACGTTTTATGGGCTGGGGCGACTATATGGGACAGGAAAAACCAAACCCGTATAGTCACCGGAATTATACGGGGCGGGTGCTTTTATAGCGTCGGCTGGAGATGCTCTAATACCAGAAACACAACATGAAAAATTGTGAAGATGGAAGTGGAAATTTAAGATGCTAACTTCTTTTAAATACTACAAAAATTGAAGGTCAAGGAATCTGCACGCCGTTCCATTGTTGAAATGGTTGGTTTGAAGTTCCGCACCGAGGGTGATAGCTCCAAATTTTACTTATGGTCAGATCGGACAACATCGACGTTTGAGCTTCGATTCTATCCTTAGAGCATTGTTTTAGAGCGTTCTGTGCTTTATCGGATCACATATCCGTCGACTAGTGGATTATGGTGCATGAAACCTATAGAGTCCGCTAGAAGTGTAGCGTGAAGGGGTTGTATGTAGATGACCTTATCTATCTACCTATCTATCTATCTATCTAGCGTGAGAAGGGGTATATTATTAAAATAATAGAAAATGAAAGGCTTAGATGTAACATAAAACGATAGAAAATGACCGGCATAGATGTAACAGTACACAAGTTCAAAATTCGAAACAAAAATCCCACGTGTATATCCGGACATTTTATGTGCGTTCACAAGAATTCGGTGAAAAATGACGTTTTTTGTGGCTTGTGTAAAAAAGATAATTTCTGATGCTTCATTCTCACTATTCACGAGGCATTTCTTTATCTTTTTTACACAAGCCACAAAAAACGTCGTTTTTCACCGAAACCTTGTGAACGCACATAAAATGTCTAGATATACATGTGGAATTTTTGTTTCGAATTTTTCAACTTTTCGAAATGTGTATTTCGACAATGGGTGCATATGCACCTAGGAGCCAAAGGCAATTACCGCTACATGTAAGGATAATTTAAGCCATTTACGTTTCCATAAATGAGGCACACAAAGACCCGAATGTTACAATACCTATCTGCAAATAGTAAGACAATGCGTTTGCATGGGGCATATATCGACAATAATTCTTCAGAAGGTAGGTAGGGATCGGACACCACAAGGCCAACAAATAATAGGAATACAACTGACGGTCAACAAAATGCTAAATGGGTGTAAAAATAAAATCTCTACTCACAATCTAGCTAAGTATCCCATACACGTGAACGATGTTGTAGGAGAGGCAAAACAAAGATCAGCAAAGCAATACTGAACCTAAAAAATACACCAAACATTTTAGTTTATAACATATATATATATATATATATATATATATATATATATATATATATATATATATATATATATATATATATATTCAGCTGAGAACGGCCAGTTAAGAATATGAGTTATCTTTTATGTAAATACATATTTGATAAACCTTTTTTATCCGGATAAAGGAACATGACTTTCTTTTATGTACAAAGTTTAGAATATTACTGTCGTCTTTTCCCAACAATAGTGCATTTAATAAAAAGATTTCCTCCTTACTTGGGTTTTGATTCCTTGTGACTTCTAAGTTAGGGTGAGTATGAGTGAGAGAACATTTAACAGTTTTGAAGCATTCACTAGTAATTACGGTCACTCAGAAATAAAAACCACATGGATAATTTGAGTAAGTTGAGAAGGCATCGAAGCAAATGGATCAAGTTATGATATGACACTACTAAGCAAAACAAAATTTTAACATAGCCAAATGTGAATCGAAGAATGGAATGGACGACATGGTTCATCAAAGATAGATTTTCTCTGAAACCCCCTAAGTATTTGTGAAGATATATCTAGGGATGAGAAGGAGTGGAATTGGCAAAGTTTAAGAATACCATGATGCTTTTGATCTTTCACCATCACACATCAAATTATTGCCCATTGATAAATAAAAAATAGGGAAAAAGTGTACACCAGTAAACCAAGTTTTCTCAAGACAAAATTGTTGAATATTTACGAATATTAATATTAATGTAGCCACAAATAATGCAGAATAATGCTGACATAGAAAACAACATTATCACCCAACTAGTTTTAAAAATAGCAGTAATGTTCATCTGATCACGCGGTGCATGCCTGAGCAGTCAGCTCGCACTTGGCGGCAGTCGGCATTGCATCCTGCTGAGAAGCTCGAGGTTGCATGAACTCCACCCCCTTCCTTGTAGTCCTACTCCAAGGTCAGCGCCGCACAAGGTTGTTGGAACATTTATTTTAAATGACTACAGACAATTGATATCTTACATCTAATAATTATCAAGGATAATAGTTAGTCTTGAAAGACAACTCGATGAAGAACGACCAGTAAAAAGTAAAATTACATCAAATATAATATTAGGCTTCATCTTTGTCCAATTGATTTCCGTCCTTTGAAGAATGAAAAATTATACTGAACCAACAGTAATGAAAAGGATACCTAAAAAGGGACACGAGATCTAGAAGTCACTAAAAACACATCAGTTCGACCATGTGCCGGATTGTACAAACTCTGAAGGAGAAGGACCTACATTTACTATGGTCAATGGGGCTGGGAAAGGCAATAGTATGACAAAAAGATGTGCATTGGCTTAAGTATATGGCCTTGTTGGTTGAGACCAATCCAATGATTTTGCTAAGCAGATTACGATTGAGTGTGGCCTGTTTCAAAGCAGCTAGCCTTTCTAATGTCTGTTTAGGTGCAAGACCTCCCATCCCTCGAACCGGGGGACACATGGAACCTAATCGTGCAACCCTCGCTCCCCCGCGTTCGTGTTTTGGGTGGGCCACGTGTTTTTTTGTTCCTTGTTCTTTTTCCCTTAATTGTTTTCCCTTTTTGACAGTTTCATTTTTAAAAAGAAATACCAAATTTGATCGTGAAACTTCAGAAAATGTTCACTAATTTCAAAAAAAATGTTCGCAAGTTTCAAAAAAAAATACAGATTCTACTTTTCTTCAAAAAAATTGAAAAAAATATGAATGTGGTAAAGGGCACATGAACTAAATAAATGTTCATAAAATGAAAGCAATCGAAGAAGATTCAAAAAATATTCAAGAATTTGAAAATATTGTTTGTAAAATTTAAAAATGATTTTGAATTCAATAAAATCATGAATTAAAAAATCAATTGTTGAATTAAAAAATATTAGATGAGTTTGGAAAGTGTTCATGACTTCAAAAAAAATCTTGAATTCAAAAATGAGCATGAATTTAAAAAAATGTTCGTGTGTTCAGAAAATGTGCGCTAATTTCCAAAATAATTCGTGAGTTTGCAATTTATTCAAAAATTCAGAAACATGTTCATGAATTCAATAAAAATCATGAATTCAAACAATGTTCCTGAATTGTGGAAAATAATGTGAGGTTGAAAAAAATTTGTCAGTTTCAAAAATTATTATGAGTTTGAAAAAATTGTTCACGAATAAAAACAATATTCTCAAATTCAAATAATGTTTGCAATATTTACAATTTTCAGAAAATTTCATGAATTCAAAACAAACTTCATAATTGAAAAAAGAGTTTATGAATTTATAAAATTTTCAGATTTGGAAGCAATGAAAGAAAAAAATGAAAAGGTAAATCAAAGAAGATAAAGAAAAAAATGAAAAATGCAAAGAGAAAAAAGACAGAAAGGAAGATAATACAAAGAAAAAATGCAGAATAGAACAACGGGCCAACCCATTCGTGCAGGCAGGGGTGCGTATTTGGTCAGTAACCCCGAGCCGCATGGAGAACATGAATTGCCTTTAGTTGCCAGAAACAGGAGACAATGGAAAAGCATCAGACATTTAGATGTGACCGTTTATCATGTCTAGAAACTACAATCTATTCTCTTTAATTAGTCCCAACAAATCATATATATCAAAACTATATGTACAGTTGTTTTGTGGAATAAATTCTATATAGCATTAGAGAAATAGCAAATTCAGCAATGTATAATGTGAGCATTGGTACTCTAACGTTGTTCGAATTCGTGAGACAACAATGAATTATACAAATACAATTACAATTACAAATAAAAATACACACACTCACCAACACACACCCATGAACTTAAGTCAAGTTTTTATGAGTACTGAAGTCTTCTTCCTCCTACATACACCATAGTGCGCCATGAGCAAAGCTCGTTACCGCCAATGGCCTTCCGTGTCGCCAAACAAAACTTGTTGATATCTAGGAGCTTATAGAAACAACGGCCTAAAAAAATTTTATGTAGACCAGAAGATATCGACAACCATGATCGAGATAGCATATCGCTAACCTCAAGAAGAAAACGCCTGAGGGACCTTGCAAAATGTACCATGTTTAAACAAACAGTTGGGGAACACAAATATCACTTGTTCCATGATGAAGCCGAGGTTGGACATCCTTTGTCGGTCGAAATTGGAGAGGATGACGAAGACACACAACAACATGGTCTACTCCACAGGATAATGCCACCTAGACACGTATGTAGAAGAAAAAACTAGAAGGGAGGACCAGATTTGTGGACACATCATCCTCCACATGCCTCCTGATGAGACGAAGAAGCACCGCTTAAACGAGGGTGAGTCGGGGAGACCTTATTCCACGTCGAGGGATGCCGTCATGTTGCCAGAGTAGATCAGAGACATAACATTTTTTCATAAACCTACCGCCGCTGAAGCAATGTTCTAGGGTCCCCGCCCCCTCCCGTCACCGGAGGGATAGACAGAGGAAGAGGGCGCCTTGACTCGCTAGGGGGTCTCGGAATATTTCTCATTGGATCCTAGATCATGGGATCCTAGAAGGTACATCATGCACTAACCGAAGATAATCAAGCATGTATATCAATGTGCAGTTAGGAGGTGGTGCGTGGTCAAGATATCCGAGGAGTTTCCTCGACTCAGTTTTATACTAAAGTTAGTACAAAGTTGAGTCATCTATTTTAAAACGGAGGGAGTATATGATTATGCATACATGAGGGTCATCATACCGACGCTATAAGCGGGAGACGTCCCTATCGAGAGAGTCTCATCCTGCAAAATAACCCATATATTCTCCACTACACCCCAGCCCGACCCCCACCAAACCTTTCCTTGTCGTTCAGCAGCGTGAAGAAGGCAATTGTATCCGGACGTTCCTAGGTGATTAGCGACCTAAGCACGCAGTATGGCGATGATGTTTCTAGGAAGTGCTTTGCATGACTACTTCATCGTCTTCTTTGACTACTAACATCCTTGTTATCTTCATTACCAACCTTGATATATGATATTCCTCATTGCGATCGAGTACTTCTTATCGCATATTATTACCCAGGCCCGTACGTGGGCAGGTGCAACCGGAGCAGTTGCATAGGGCCCTCAAAATCTTGGGGCCCCAATTTTTTAAAGTACTAAGTAATTAAGCAAGTCAGGGACCAACTCGCTGACATGAGCCCCTGGCCCAGTCATGTCACGGCCTCACCTTCATGGGACTCGAAGCAGTCTGCATACGCTTCAATCCTTGTCTCCTCGGCACCTCCCTCGATTCTTCTCCAGTGGATTCACAATGTTTTGGAAATAGAGCCATTGATGGCTATGAACTGCTGGTTCGTTTGGCTACTACGGTGCTAGCTCATAGGAGTACTTATATATTGGGTGGATTTGTATTGATTCTGCGTTCTCTCTTTCAAAGTTTCATCCCTCGAGAGCAGATCAACAAGAATTTCTTTTCTTTCTCTTGATCGAGGTGCAGAGCAATCGGAGTCCTATGCGCCATCGTTTCTTCATGGTGTGTATCCCTCGACAACAAAAAAGGTAGGTTATTTGTCCCCTTTTGTTTTGTACACCCATGTTCTTAAGTTAATTTGCTCTTCTTTCATGAATTTATTCATCGGGCTGGCATTATAATTTTCTGAGATGTCTTTTAGACCTAGGCATGATTCTAAGAGTACAAGATAGATTAATAGTTCAAAGTAATAAATATTTTCTTTTGGCCTATAAATGGGGCCTAAATTGTGATTACGCACCGGGGCTCGAATTTCTCAGGTACGGCCCTCTTATTACCATTTAGTTTTGGGTTAATTATTCTTTTGCCCTCAGTGGTGTTCATGTGCTCAGTTTTGCCCTCAGATGCGAATTGTGCCCAGTTTTGCCCCTAGTCCATGCACAACTACTATGATGAGGCCAAACGGCCATATTTGAGTCCATTCCGTCCGCCGGCGTTAATGGTTGTGGGTCCGGAGCTTACACGTGGGACCGCGTGGACGTGGGTCCGAAGCTGACATGTAGGCCCGTGCAACTAAATCCCCAAATCATTCGTAGGATTCTAGCCCACTCTGCTCATCCGTCGGCCGGCCGTCCTGCGCCGCCACCGCCACCTGCGCCGCAGCCAGCAGCTGCCCCGCCACCAGCTGCATTGCCTGCTCTGCCGCTACCATCATGCGCCGACGCTCCACCGGTACCTGCGATGCCCGCCACCTTCCTGCGACGCCACGGGTGGGGCGCCCGCCACCTGCTTGACCCGCAGCGCGGCCTCCTTCCTTGCGCCCGGCCGGAGCTCTCAAAGGTGGGGGGCTGCTGGAGCTGTTTAAACTAGGAGGAAGAACCCCAGGGCGAAATGGCGAGCAGCGGCGACCCCAGAGTATTTGGTGAGGCAGGCATCGGGCCGGAGATCCGCCGCGTCCACGACTGGGTTACCGAGGGGTAAGTCACGCATCCTGTTTAGATTGAGCTTATTTGTGCATTTTGGAAAGTCGATTCGAGTAGGTTTGCCCAATTAGTGTGCTGATTGCGTCTCTGTTTTTCGTCCGTTAGGATGGAGTTGCAGTTTGCTTTCTTGGTGCAAATAGAACGGACCGGTACATATTCGATGCAAAGGATAAGAAGAAATATCAAGGAGGTTTCGACAATCGGTTGCCAATGGCTAGTAATTGGAGTTTCAGACAATTTGGGGAGGTACTTTGTAGCCAATATCCTTGGGGTTTGCTTGATGAAGTGGTATGCAAATACTATGATGGGGAAAAGAAATGGGTGGCAGTTAGTAATGATTAAGAGCTGGCTACCATGTTTGCTAGGCATAAAGAGAAAGATAATTTTCATGTGAGGCTGCAAATTGATGTGCTTGCGCAGGCATTTGGACATAGGATGGCGGGAGCAACATCTCGGGGAGAACCAAGTCTTCGTAATGGCATCTCTAGCCAGAACAGTTTAGTTCGTGCACGACGACGTGGTGGCTCGACAAGTGTGGGTAACGGCAGTAGGGTCCCCCTTGATGTGGAGCCTGATGACTACAATTCTGGGGTGGATGAAGAGAAGTTATATTCTGATGTTATTCGGAATTTACGACGGCCACCTCGGGCTGAAAACCAAGATGAGGCTCACAATGCAGTCCGTGTGGATGATGATGCGGTGGGTGAGGACGAAGACCTTGCAACTGTTGAACGGGTACCTTTGAACCCTCATATGGAAGAAGGTACAGTTTTTGCATCCATGAATGAGTGTAGAAATGCACTTGTGACATACTGCATCAAGGTAGAACGTACTTTCAAAGTTGACAAGAGCGATCAAGTACGTTACAGAGTGCACTGTCTGACTGAGGGTTGTCCATGGAGGCTGCTCGCATCTAAAATGCGAAATAGCACTAATGTTAAGGTCAAAGTAAACCCTTTTAAGCACACATGCCAGGATTCAACCCTTAGGAAGGATACAGTCAGTAGAGCCAAGTCAAGATGGGTGGTAGAAGAAGTAAAGAAGTGGGTGAAAAAAAACCAGCAAGTGGGTCCAAAGGAATTGCAGAAGAACATCAATGATAAGTTCAAGATAGATTTACCATACATGAGGTTGTTCAATGGTAAACAACATGCTATGGGTTCTATTTATGGTAACTGGCAGGAAAGTTTTCAATTGTTGTATTCATTCAAAGGTGAAGTGGAGAGGACAAGCCCAGGTAGTATTGTAGATATTGATCACCACACCGTGGAGTACACATTCCGGGGAGTGACAAAGACCAAGGAATGCTTTAAGAGGGTTTTTGTATGCTTTGAGGCTTGTCGCCGGGTTTTTTGGCAGGCTGCAGGCCTTATTTGGCTATTGATGCCATTTTTCTCACAGGGAGGTTTAAAGGACAGTTAGTAGCAACTTGTGCAGTTGATGCACACAGTTTTGTATTTCCAGTTGCCTACGGTGTGCTGGAGACAGAGTCTGAGGAGAGCTGGACTTGGTTTTTGCATAATCTGCACCGGGCTATTACACATCCCAATGGGTTGGTCATTCATACAGATGCCTCCAAAGGTTTATAAGTGACCGTGGACAATGTGTTCCCTGGAGTAGAGCATAGGGAATGCATGTGTCACCTTGCTGCAAATTTCATGAAAAAATTCAAAGGAAAGGTGCATACCGACAATTTATGGCCAGCATCTTTGACTTGTAGTGTGAAGAAGCTCTACTACCACTTGAGGCAGTTATACATGAACCCCAAAGTGAAAGAATACTTGGAAACACACCACTCAAAGTGAGCAAAGTTGACTATGTGCATAATAATCTAGCAGAGTCTTTCAACTCAACGATTCGGAAACTAAAGGGTCATTATGTGGTGTATTTGCTTGACAGGCTAAGGATAGAATGCATGCAGAAATTTCATTATCGTGTAGGAATAGCCGAGGCAAAATTCATGGGCCACATTATCATCCATGCTGTGATGAATGAACTGAAGCAGAAAACAACAGGCTTGGAAATGAACATGACTCTTTTCTTGGGTACCACAGCAGAGATATCATATTTGGATAAAGAGAAGAGGGAATGGAGATATCCAGTGGATTTAGAAGCTAGAACTTGCAGTTGTAGGCAATGGCAGATAACTGGGTTGCCATGCATTCATGCCTTGTTTTTCATCACTTCTCTCCCAGGTCTAGCAGGGAACATACAGTAGTATGTGCATGATTACTACTCTGTTGCAAGGTTCAAGGACGCATATGCTTATGCCTTGCCTGCTATGGAGGGAAAACAACAATGGGACATGGTGGACCCTGGATTCAAGCTTTGCGCTCCAATTCTGAAGAGAGCAGCAGGTAGACCAAGGAAGAGTCGAATCAGACCTCGCAGCGAAGGAGCTGGACCTGGAGCGAGGAAGCGTAAGTGCACAAGGTGTGGTGGGTCTTCTCATTTCGGTAAGTATTGTGATAACACAGTAGATCCAGCATTCGAAGAGAGTTTCTATGAAGGCTTCGATGAAAATGTTGGTCAGCAGCCGGTTGCCTCAACAGATGATGAAAATGATGGTCAATAGTCGGTTGTATCAGATGAGGATTTTGATGAGGTTCCAAATGATGATGGTCAACAGCCACGTGATTTTGACGATGATCCAAAATATCCTCCAAATAATGATTCAAGTGAGGATCCAAATGGTGATCATGATGATCCAAGTGAGGCTCCAAATGGTGATCATGGTGATCCAAGTGAGGCTCCAAATGATGATCTAAGTGAGGCTCCAAATGGTGACCAACCTTCTGTTCTTGTGAGTTCTGCTAGGTATGTAAATCTTGCAAGGGTCAAATACTATTGTACATTTATCACTTGACATGATCTCATTACCCTTTATGTTTTGCACAACTTTATGATAGGTTTGAAGAAGACGCGCAAGGTACCGACAACCAAGAGGAGAAGAGAGGAAGCAATGAGCACAAGGTGCACGAGGAGCAAAGTGATAGCAAGAAGCTCAAGGAACAGAAAGAAGCCCCAACGCTATGAATAATTATGAAACATTATGAATAATGTTGTATTTCTGTTGGATGATGTTGGATCTATGTTAGAACTATGTTTGACATGATGTTTAAATCTGTTGGAGGATGTTTGAATGAGCACATGGTTTTTCCTTTTTTTTGATTTTTTTTAATTTTGTTTTGCCCATTTGAATTATGGTCAAACCTAACTTTGACCAAGATTTAAACAAGTCTAAAACATCAAAATGAAAAACTAAGCCCGGATCCTTCTTAGTCAATCAAAAATGAAGCTGTGGTGAGGTTTTTGAAATTTTCATGAAAAATGTGCTAAAAAGAGGGGTCCAAAGGTAGGGTAAACGACCTCATTTCTAAGCAAGGTTTTTTCGACCTTGTCTAAATCATCAAAATAACTTTCCTACACATATATTCTATATATACAGACTATGTGCGCTGGTTTTTCCATTTTTGAATTTTTTTAATTTGTTTTGCTCATTTGAATTCTGGTCAAACTTAACTTTGACCAAGATTTAAACAAGTCTAAAACATCAAAATGAAAAACCTAAGCCTGGATCCTTCTTAGTCACTCCAAAATGAATCTGTGGTGAGTTTTTTGAAATTTTCATGTTCATTTACGCAAAACACTTCTCTTCACTTCATACAAGAGAGTTTGAGATACTCGAGATATCACATAATACTCATGAACTTATTGTTTAAATGTATGTAAACCTTGTTTATCAACTTAAATCGTTAGTATATGACATAAGAAGACTATGTGTGCAGGTTTTTTATTTTATTTTTATTTTTATTTAATTTATTATGCTCATTTAAACTCCGGTCAAACATAGCTTTGACCGCTCCAAACCCCTCCCAAACCTCGTTAGCCCTAGCGCTGAACAAGGACCGTCCATCTAACCCTAGAGGCAATCAAGGGCCGTCGATCTAACCCTTCTAGAAGGAATCTGCGGGGAGGAGGGAGGCGATCCGCGAGATGTAATCTGATTGGCTGGGAGATTATTTTTTTATAACAAATACCGGGCGCTGGATGGACCGTTGGGCCGTCTCGTTGTCTAGGCATGAGACCGCAGTAAATAACCCGTCTCAGGCTTTCCAGGCCTTGCATGCATGGGAGGCGGCGACGTGGGTTTGCATGCGCGGGAGGCGGACGTCCATGCATACGAGCGAGGTGAGCGAGGCACGCTAGGTGAGCTAGGCTAGCGAGGCGAGCTAGGTGGCCATGGACGTATTTATTTAGAGATAGGAATTACGGCAGTGCTTCAGGGCAGCGAGTCAGATGTACGGGCACGGTCAAAGAGCTATGCAGTGATTCAGATGCACGCACGCGCCTCATGCATCGTTTTCGTGCAAAAATTAAAGAGTGCAAAACGTAACGGATACACACACACATCCGGATTCACACACGCATCGTTCTCATCCTTTCTCTCTTCCTCTCCCACCCATAGGCCTATAAATGGGGTGCCTCTCTTCCTCTCCCACCCACAAGCCAGATCCGATCCATTATCTCCAACTTCAAACACCCAAGCGACCGAGCCCTCCCCAAGCGAGACCAAGTGAAGATGCAGTCCTACGGGTCGACCTTCAACCGTCCGCCTGTCATGCCGGAGCTGCGCTACCCACCGGGAATGCTCGTGGAGAGGGAGCTCCGTGTGTGGGCTATTTCAAGGTGGAGGGGTTCCGTCGAACTCACCGGCGCCTTCCTCAGAGCCGGCTATGCCCACCTCCCACTGGGCTCGCCTAGGATGTTCACCCTCAACGAGGTTCGTGACCGCGGCGGCATCCTCCTACTGCTCATTGTCACCTTCACCAACCCGTTTGACGCGCGCGAGCTCCTCGGCCCAGTCTTTTGGTGCGGCTGCGAGGCCATCTTCTTCACTGTGTGCAACATCTACACCAACTACGAGAGCATCTTCCCCACTCCAGGCCAGATGCACTCCCTTCCCTATGACGAGGAGGAGGAGGTGTGAAGTTGAAGACGGTGTTGAAGGGGCACGCGGACAAGATGGAAGAAGGAGGTGAAGATGAAGATGTTCAAGCACGGAGTCAAGCTCGTCATGTTTCGTTTTTATTTTGTTGCTTTTCTATGTCGTGTCGTGTCATGTCGTGTTTCGTCATGTGTCCATGAACTTATTATTATTGCTTAATGTAAGGGTACGGTGTGCCGCATCTTATCTAAGTTGTTAGGGTTTATTATGTGTGTTAAAAATGTCCGTGCCCAAACATATCATTTCTTTCCTAAACCAAGTATGAAGTCGGAGAACTTGTGGTTTTCATTAATGAAAATCAGAGGGGGTGAGAAGCCCTCTCTTTCATTCAAAAAAAAACAAGTCATGGAATAACATGCAAATTTATTCCCTTTAAATCCTAAACCAAGTGCCCCTCTAACCCTAAACCAAGTGCCACTCTAACCAAAATCATGTGGCAGTGCAAACATACGTTTTCAACCTTCCAACCCTCCAAAATTTCAGTGCAAAACAAAGGAAAACCACTCTCACGCGTGTGCAAACATTCACGATCTCACTATCTATACCTTCCTTCCCTACCCATGTCAAAGTCTTTCCATCTGTCCTAGCGGTTACCAGCGAAGCCCTAAACGCCACAAACCCACGCGGTCCTGGGTTCGAGTCCCCAGCCGCACCAATTTTTTATGCATTTTCCACCCTTCATTTTTTGACAAATTATTTTTTTCTAAATGTAATGCCCATAAAAAATGTTCATTAATTTTGGCACCAGGTGTAAACCTCTACCAGAGCTGAGGCACATTTTCCATGACATTTTGGTCTTTGATTTAAATCATGGTGTATTTGAACTGGAGTAATTAAATTGCTATTAAATATTTAACAGCTCCAAAAAAATTTAATCTTAATTTTTTGGCTCTGGAATAATTCAATTAGCTTCCACAAAAAGTTTCAGCATTATGATTTACTGCCTAAATTAAATCAGAACAGAAAACAGAAAAACACGCAAGTCTTCTCCTTTTTTCAACATATTTAAATGTTGGTCACTTCTTCTCTTTTTCTTCAACATTTAAACAACTTTGACCAACATTTAAACTAGGTGAATTTCTCATACAATTTCAAGCTTACAAATTCCTCGATAATTCATGGCTTTCCATACATTTTCAACATTACAACCAGTGCGATTACCATACCTACAAATGCCCAAAAGTATTTGCAAATGGGTATTGGTAGTGCTTGATCTTCAAGCTTCCTAACCTTCTTCTTCAACATCCTAAGCTCAACAGCTAGCTCTCTGTCAGTGCGTGCTTCGCCCTCCATCTCTTCTTCCGGAGCTTGTGCCGCGGCCACTGCCGTTCGTGGCAGCATGCACAATCATTCTTCATGCTCTTCTTGCAGTTCATTCATCAGAGTCTTGGCCAGAGCATCGACCCAAAGAAAGAAGCATGTCACCTTCATGAACACCAAAGATCAACCCATTTCTCAAAGATCCCGACCACGAAAATGGTGCAATTGCCCCGATTCTTACCCCATTCTGGCTGCACACGTAGAACAGACGATTCTGGTTCCTCGGTGTGTGAGAAACCCTCCGAACAACGCCCGTCCGACACCGCGGACAGACGAAGACAGGCATGTCCACACGCGCCCGACTCTGCATCTGCGAGGTGGAGCGGGAGCTTGAGGAAGACATTGAGCTCGGAGCCGAAGGGGATTTCAACGCCGTCGCGCCCTCCACAGCTAGCTTCCAACCGCCGCTCTCTCTCTCTCTCTCTCTCTCTCTCTCTCTCTCTCTCTCTCTCTCTCTCTCGCCGTGGTCACCGACGTGCTCTCTGTCGCCGTGGTCACCGCCGATGTGTGTCGCCCGCTTATAGCACACCCACAACGGCTCTCTGCTCAATGGCTCTCTGCTGGGTCCCACAAGCCACGCATGCAACGGTCTGAATAGAATTGGCCGTCTCTGTCGCCTGGTCCCACCTGTAAGGGCCGAGTCAAAATGTTGACCTGACGGAGATGGTAGAGTTCACAGAACGAGTCGGTGTCCATGGACTAGGGGCAAAACTGAGCACAATTCGCATCTGAGGGCAAAACTGAGCACACGGACACCACTGAGGGCAAAAGGATAATTAACCCTTTAGTTTTCTATGGAACTACATTTTATCTTGTTGGTAGATGACATGTATTCGCTTTATAGACATATGCTATATCAATTATGGAAAATATATCATTGTCATTCATGTTGTTGTTCATTTGGGATTTTATTAATGGTAACCTTTTCATTATCTGCAAAAGATTTGCCTTTTGTTATAACAAAAAGCAAGAACTTTGCTAGTTAAATCAAGGTTGACCTCCATGTTGAGTTCTCAGAACGGGTTTGAATGCGATGGTGAACATAGTGATAGGTAGGCTCCTGAATCTTCTTTTTTCAATTGGGGTTGAATTATATATTGTTGGTTCATTTTCACAAATTTTCCATTACAAATATATTTTTAGATTGTCGAATGGGTTCATTTTTTTCCTCTACACTGTTGAATGAAATAAATTAAGCTTAAAGATACCCTAAAGAAATAAATTTTGCCCATCATGTACGATGGGGGGCTTCGAGGACTCTTATGCTTTACGAAATAAAGCCGTTGAATAAATGCATGATGTCCATCGATTTATTATGGAAAATACATATATGTCACTAGGAAAATATTAATAACTAAAATCCATTCAGGGTGGAAATTTATTTACTAGCAAAAGTTCAGTCAAAAATTATTGACTAAATTCAAACTTTATGAGCACCAAACCAAGACAAGACATACTTCCAACACACATTAAATGACAGATCTTTTGGATACAACAATAAGATACAATGTAATTTAAGAGATATATATAAGATATATATTTAATGCATATGATATAGCTTAATGTATAATACATTGAGGGTGTTGCCAAGATCTAAAAAATGATATGGTCCAAGAATCTATAAATGTAGGTTGTCTCATGAACTCCACTCTTCAGCCTTCGGTCTGCACATCATTTTGAGAAGGACCACCATGTTGATTCTTCTTCTCGCGGTTTTGCTCGCCTTTCCAGGTATGTGAAATCGAATCATCCGTTCATCGCATATTCTGTACTTCATCTTGATACGGTTACTATATCCACTATACAGTCAACACCAAATGCCTTGTTAATTTCGTATTTGGTGTGAACAACAGGCCCAATCAAAGGAGAACATGATTTGGATGCAGGTGGTGGTGGTGTCGTGGCGCCTCCACCTGATCCCGAGAGCAGTCATCTGGCCCCTTCTCCTCAAACTTCTCCAAAGAGTAATCCAACTCCACTTCCAGTGACTGGTCATTTGCCTCATCCTCGGCCTCTATCGACCCTGCCGCCTCCACCAGGCTGTGTAGAAGTGAAGGTAAACAAAGGGCCGTGCTTTGACGTTCTTTGTGCAGCAGCATGTCTCATGGAATCATATAAGGGCGGCCAGTGTCATGGAAGTTTTCCTTTCGGTCCTTGCTATTGTCTCAAGTGTCAAGTAGCAAAGACTAGTCCGTCATTACATTGATGTCATACATGTGGCTTGAGTTTTCAACTGGTCAATAAAATAGTAAAGGATGTGGTGCTTATAGTATTCCTCGATTAAATAATATAAAAGACTAGATAGTTTTTTTTTTGAAAGATCCAGCAACTGTGGGCTTTTGTATTATCAAGGTAGGGAGCAGTATTTACATAGCAACCGCTTATCCGTCTTAAGGAGAGAAGTTAGAGGAATGGAAAAGAAATAAAAAAGACGAGTACGGCACGCCGGCCGAAATTTCGGCTGGTCACACCACGCCCGCACGATTTGGACAGTTAGAGCCGTGCGATGGTCTTCCTTTCCATAACTGATTCTTTAAGAACATGAAGGAAAAAGGCATGACGCCAAGTTCAACGCGTGATCCTTCTCAGACGTCAGCCAGCTCGCCGGCCGTCCTCGCCCGCTTGCCTCGCCGCCGGTCGCCACCCTCATCGCCAGTGCTCACCGTCACAGCACACCGTCCTCGCCGGTTCCGGTAGGACGCCTTCGCCATCGTAGCAAAACACCCAACGTCCCTATCCTTGCAGCAACTAGCCGTCGCCTTCGTATCACGTCCATCGCAGCACCACGGTGCCGCAGACCGCAACTCTCACTGTCGTCATCGATGCTCGCTGCCCGGAGTTGCACGAACGAAGGCCACCCAATCGACACCATTTAGATGGATGAAGCAAAAAACGTCACCGGTGGTAGTAAAAAATAGTTAAGGTTGCAGCAAAATCACTGTCGCCGTCGTCCATCTGCGACATTAATGGATGTAAGCAAATTTCCTCGTCGATCGTAGCAAAAGCCGACGACCGTCAGCAAATAACCATCTCCGTCGTCGCGGGGACGTAGCTCCGTCAAGGAAAACATACAGCCAGATGAAGCTTCCCATGGTAGCAAAAATGTGACGTTGAATGGATGTAGCAAAAAAAAAATCATCGGTCAAAGCAAAAATGACAACGGTTGCAGCAAATCATCATCGCCGCCGGCACGAGGTCGCAGTCCGCCATGATGGATGTAACAAAAACCCACGCCAACAATTGAAAAATATAACGATGGTTGAATCTTTATTATACATGCATCGTCCAGATGCAGAGACTAGGGGTCTTCCTCCTTTTCAAAAAAAATGCAGTTTAAGCTTTTCTATCAATAGTTGATTTTTTTCGGTTGCACGGTGCCGTGGTTGAAGCTTTCTCCACCTACGATTGAACCTTTTCTATCAAATGGTTGCAACTTTTTTCGTTGGGCAGTACCGATTGAAGCTTTTCTATTTGTGGTTGAAACTTTTTTTAATTGCGGTTCAAGCTTTTTTAGATCACGGTTGCAACACTTGTATACACGCGGTTCCGGCCATGGCAGCAGGCAGCTGTGGCATCTTCGCTCTCCTAGCAGTAGGCAGCTGTTGCAGTTTGATGGCGACGGCAGTTCCAGCACCGGCGGTCATCTTTATGTCGTCCCCGACCCCTGCCGTTTGAAGCACCGGTGCAAGCAGCTGGTAGCAAAAACATCAAAGCTTCGTCATTCCTTGCGAAGAAGAAAGAAGGGTGCAAGGGGAAGAAAGGAGAGGATGCGGGAAGAAGATAGTTGTTTGGAAAAAAAAAGATGATGTGTGGGCCTACCTATGTCCAGCGTGGGGGATCTCTAGACCCACGATTGAAAGCTTCGGCCAGCCTGTCGGCTGGAAACGTTTGCCAATAGAGAAAGGAAAACGTTTTAAATCAACCGACTGAATTTGTCGATCCATCAGCCGCCTTCGAGGCTTGCCACGCGTCCCCGTCGGACCATGCACCGCTCTAGAATTTCGCCTTATCCTCCCGCAGCAAACCACAACTAGGGCTGCAAGAAAAGCTCGAGGCTCGTGAGCCGCTCGAGATTGACTCGTTTTTTGACTCGATTCGGGATTGACTTGAAAAGGAATGAGCTGAGCTTGAACACTTTAGGTAGCTCGACCGAGAAACGAGCCGATCTTGAGCCAATGTTGGCTCGCTCGATTTTAGCTCGATAGCTCAACAGAATATCATTATATTATAAGATCATGCCATATATTAGATGGAAATAAGATAATTATTACCATATATGTTGTCCATAATTTTTCTCCATTTTATTTATCAACAAACATGAAAACTTAATTAAGTGCAGAGAAGATTTAGGCCTAATTATGGCACATGGTCGACTATGTGTTAAATATCCTATATTTTTGGCAAAGGTTCCAAGCATATTCACCTTAATTTTTTTTGTTTTACATCCATAGATATATAACTTTTTACCATCTCATTTAGCTCGGAACTAGCTCGAGATCGTTACAAGCTGAGCACGAGTCATGTTCTGTAGCTCGATCATGAGCTTAACTCAGTTTGAGCTCGCTCGAAATTTCATATGAGTTGAGCTGAGCCAACTACAACTCGCTCGAGCTCGACTCGTTTGCAGCCCTAACCACAACCACACATCTGATCCCGTATGTTTTCCCCTTCGTCTACCTCTGCTCGTGAACGCGCAGCGCTCAGAATTTGTCCTCCACTACGGCAGCACGTCCCCGTCGTTGACGCAAAATCAGCTCGTGAGCCAGCCATCACGACCATCTCCCAGCAACCCCCAAAGCCTGCCTTCTCATCTCCTCGCAGCTCACCCCGGCAGCCAAGCCCAAATCACGAGCACTAGTCGCGCGTGGCCGGTGCTACAATACAATGCTCACGACGCAGCAGAGGCACCGAGGCCCGATGCAAGGCTCATTGGCGGCGGCCCCGACGCACCGGAGTGATGACACTTTTGAAGCAGGCAGAGTTGCGGCCGCCCATGCAGCACCGGCGGGCCGTGGATCTCGCCGGGGAGGCGACGCTCGTGGTGCTGCAAAGCGGCGTTTGGCATGACGCGTTTGTGGTGCTACACCGGCGTCGCGTCCGACGTGCTCCGCTAGCGATGCTGCAGTGAAGTGTGCTGGAGCTGCAACGGAACTCCACGCGGGGGTCATTGAGCTTTGTCGAGGCTGCATTGAAGCATGCCGGAGCTGCATTCAAGCACGACAGAGCTGCAATCACTACACCACGGTTGTCAATCAGAGGCATTTTGTTAAAGGCGTATCTGAAAATGCCTCCAAATTGTATATAAGAAGGCACTTTTTCAGTTTGCCTCAGATCCCTGTATATAAGAAGGCACTTTTTAGATTTGCCTCATATTCCTGTATATAAGGGCATTTCCAGCCGCGCCTCCAGGAAGGCCTCCCCAGACGATTTTTTTGCGCCGGCGCCGAAAAAACGGCCCAGTCGCGCCCGCAGGAGCCTGATTTTCGCCGGCTTGGGCCGAACACAACGCCGGCGGACCCAGCCCGAACCCGGCGCGCTGGGGGCGCACGGGGCGCCTGGGCGAACTATTTTGGCGCGAAAAAGACGCGGGCCAGCCGCGTCAGCGACTCGGCGCCTTGTCTTCCCCCAACGGCCTCGGTTCCCGCGGGGAATCAATGGCAAGGCTGCCGCCGGCCAGCCTTGCCATTGATTCCTCATGGGCGGCGCTTCACGGGACGGCGCGCTGACGCCTCCCCTCCCTCGCACGCGTACACACGGGCGCGGGCCGGCTATAAAAACCGGCGGCCTCCACTCGTCTGTGCCCACACCAGCCCCCCCTCGCCGACGTCCAGCCCCTCCCTCTCCCTGCCTCTCCCGAGCGCCGCTGCCCAGCCCCTCCCTCTACCTCTCCCGAGCCCGCCCAGCCCCGCCGTTGCCATGGCAGAACGCTTCCCCGGAGACGAGGCGGCGGCCAACGGCTTCGGCCGCCGTTCTCTCCGCGAACAGGAGTCCTGGCTCCTGTTCCAGGCGAACATCCCGGCGCCGCCGGACATGCGCGCCGGGCCAACGGGGTGGAGGCTCAGCGCCGGGGGAGTGCCCATTCCCCCGTTGCCCGACGCCGTGGCGAAGCCGAGGTACTTCGCCGAGGAGGTCGACATCGTGCGCGCGTCCCTCACCGACGCCCACTGCTCCCTCCCCCAGTACGCCGCCGACAACCACGCGGCCTGGGCGGCGTATTTTCAGCGCCGCCAGCAGGAGCGCTTGGCGTCCACCAACGGCGCTCCGGTGGTCGGCGGCCGGCAGAACAGCGAGGGGCGCCACCTCTGGTGGGGCGTCCCCGGCCGCACACTCGAGGGCGTGCTCATGTACCTCGAGGGCGGCAACGACCCGCCGTTGGCGTACCCCCCGGCTAGGGTGGCCGCCCCGACGCAGCACCGACGCGTCAGGCCATGGGCGCCGAGGAGGTTCGGCGCTTCTTCTTCTTCCTCCTCATCGCGCTCTTCTTCCCATTCCTCCGGCTCTCTGGTGCTGCTCGGCGTCAAGGCCGAGCCCGCGGCGGAGACGCCGCTCGGCCGGCGCACTCGCAGCGCCGGCATCATCATCAACGGGGGCTGCCGGCGCGCCTCGTCCTCGTCGGCTCCTCCGCGCTTCGTCAAGCCAAAGACGGAGCCGGGGCTGGCGCCCGTGAAGACGGAGCCGGGGCTGGCGCCGTGAACGCGGAGTTCAACGACGACGACGCGGCCCTCGAATGGGCGCGCCAGGACTCCATCGCGTTGGAGAAGGCGCGCCGGGAGAAGGAGAAGGAGCGCCAGTGCGCCGCCCTACGCCGCTTCGAGGAGCGCCGACGCGGCCGCGAGGAAGGCGGGGTCGTCGTCTTATGCGACAGCGACGACGACGACGACGCGCCGCCGCCTGTTCGCCAAGGCGACGCCGGGCAGGGGTCCAGCAGGGGCACCCGCGTCAAGGAGGAGAAGGCTGCCGACGACGATGGCGGCGACGACGATGGCGGCGACGACTTCAGCCACTTTCTTTGACTTTAGATTAGGTTAATGTAATGTTTGGACGAATTTCGCCGAAACTTGCCATGGTTGGCCGAAATATAACTAGTTTTTATTATAACTTCGCCGAACGGTTTTTTTTAAAATACGCGCCTGGGGGCGGCCCTGGGGACCGACTCGCCCCCAAGACCATTTTTTGCGCCGGCTCACCCCCAGGCGGCGCTTTTAGACGCCCCCTGGGGGGCCAACGGCTGGAAATGCCCTAAGAAGGCATTTCAGGAAAATGCCTTCGATTTTAGGTGCTTTCACGGCATTTCTCAAATTGCCACTAAATAGAAATGAATCCGAGGCGTTTTCAAGAAAAGCCTTCAAATCGAAGGTTTTGAGGTGTTTTCTTAATCGCCTCAGCAGTGTCGGCGTAAAAGACGGACCCGCTAACTTGGCGCATGGCCGTTGCTGCGGCGGACTGGGATGGCGCCGCCAGATAGTTGCTCAGGCGATGAGCAGCCACTAATTTGAGGGCTCGCCGGGTTGCAATGGAGCACCGCCGAGGCTGCAATGGAGCGCTGTCGGCCGCCGCTATGCTTCGTCGTGTGGAGCTGCCATGGAAGGAGCTGTGCTGAACCTTTTTTGCCACGGTCGGCGTTGCCATTTTTTGAGTTGTTGTGGCCGAGAATCAACACTCCGGTGACGGGCAATGCAACCGGGGATGCTGCTCCGACGAGTGAGCATTGCTAGTCGCTAGAGGTTGTCGCAACTCGCAAGCGGGAGGAGAGAGGAGGATGACGCGGGGCGCTGCATCGCTGCGAGCATGCAATCCAATGGCAATCCTTTGCTAGATCGGATGGCTAGTCAGGCGGTTGATTTTTTCTATGATCATCCGGCTGATTTGTAGCAGTTGCCATAGAAAAAGGGCAATGAGGCTACTCACGGCGGTTCCCCGAAGGGTGGCTGCATACCTGTTGCTACTGCTAATCTCCACGACTCCATACATCTCCTGATCGCCCCTTATAACACATGGAATGGATGAGAATTTTCGCTCAAACACTGTGTCGGGGATATACCCCGCGCTATGAACCGGCCAGAAATATGACCCGGCCGGACTTGGCGGTTTACTTGAGACGGTTTACACTCGGCGATTCATTGGTGACCCGCCCTGGCCAGACGGTTTACAAGCAACCTACCTGAACATTATGACTCACTGGTAACCCGGCGGGCAGGACATACGGATGACAAGGCCCAAGGCCCAGAAGGTCAGTTTATGTTAATGGCGGGCCGGTTTAAGATGAGGAAAGGCGTGAGGAATATTTACCTTACAAGGAGTTAAGACCCGGACTTGTATCCGGTTTGTATTAGAAGGTAGACTAGTCCTAATCCTAATAGGACTCCACATGTAACCCGCCCCTCCAACTTATATAAGGAGGGGCAGGGCTCCCAAAAGAGGGGGGGAAGAAGGAACAAGAAACAATCTCTAGGGCTACACACAAAGAGCCGGTTTACGGCGACTCCCTCGTGAGCATAATGAGACCTAGCCACAAACAGCATGTAGGGCTATTACCGGATGATGTTTTCCGGGGCTCGAACCTGTCTAAATCCTTGTCTTGTGTGTTGCGTCTCTCGTCCCGATCAACCCCTCTCAAGCTACCACATATATGCGTTGGCCTCGCGACTAAGTCCTGACACTAAGGACACCTGATGTGTTAATTCCACGATAGTTGACGCTCACCGTGGAGCTATCGCACAGTGGTGTTGAGTTCTTGGAGGGCTTTCTCCTAGGGATTGAGAAATTCGTTATTTTCCGAATTAAGAAGAGCCGGTTTTGAAAGATCTGCATCAACTTCAAGTTCATCAGTCCAGATTTATAATTGATGGTATTTTCGGCTACGAATCCGCCAAGGTCCGATTATTATTGCCTAAAAAGATCAGCGGTTGATTATAATGGACCAAATCCCGTAATGGTTCGTCAGAAATATTATTAGAAGGAGTTTTTTGATATGCGATGCATGAGAAGGGACAGCCGTAGGATGAAATGGGAGCACGGATGGGAGCATGGGAAGGAAGCAGGCAAGCCGAATCTCATGAGAAGGGCCAAGACCAGGAACGGAGACAATTATGATTGGAAAATCAACGACCACGATACGGATTCGCCGACGCCAAGCCGTAGCTTACTTGAAAGATTTAAAAGTCAAGGAAAGTAATGATGTGCCGACTGCGCCGTCACTGCGGCAAGCTGAGGACGTATCTGCGATCCATTAATGCAAGAACCAAGTCGCCGAAACCATGCTCTCCTGTTGCAGAACGTTTTCATCAGCGTGTCCAATCCCGAGATGTTTTGTTGCTAATGCTAGTGCTACTTCCGAGCCGTATCCATCAACCGTAATGACTACTACTATACAAAGGACCAACCGGGTCTGTACTACTCACGGGAAGACCATCAGTGCTACATCTACAAGAATCCAACAAATCCAAAAGTCTAGTTATCATACTAGCACATTTTACGGGAGGACCACCAGTACTAGAGGTCAGTTTGGTTCGAGGCCTCGACAGCGTGCCTGAGAGAATGAGCTGCCTGGATAGTGCGTGGAAAGATGCAAATTTTTGCCTGACGAGGCCAGCCTGTAGTGTGGGTGTTTGGTTCCTGTCCTTACATGCCGCTGCCTGGTGGGTTGTTAGTATTGTTTTTAAACACCAAACCGTACAGTCCTTTGATATTAAAATACCTGACGAGGCTGCTGTTGCTGCATGCCAGGCGCAAGGGACAGGACGCATGGCTCTGGCTAATCACGGCGCCTGGGCTAATCCTACCTGGGCCAGGCTAATCACACACTTGGCGGAGGGCCAGGCCAGGCAGCCATCTACTTTTTGAGGACGCAAAACAAACAAGTCCCAGGCACATCCCAGGGACCATCCAGGCCAGGCATAAGATTACGTGGACAAGAACCAAACACGCCCTCTTTTATCCAAGAAAAACATGACTATGGCTTACTGTTTATGGCGACATGACCAGATCATCTCTCGTTCAAACATCAGTGGATATGGAGCGCGAACCAGCATAACTCTGCACTGGCGTCCGTCCGTGTCATGTTGCTCGATGGATACGCCTGCAAGTCGTCGCCCCGCTGTTCGGTTTATATCTGTCCGCGCCTGTGGCCGAGTCGTCCGTCCACGCTAGCTTACAACGCCACGGACGACTCGCCCGTCCCCTCTCGCGGCTGGTTCATGCGCCCGCGCCGACTTACAACGGGGAGGACAAACTGGCTCGTCCGCACCGGCTTATGACACCGCGGACGGTTCATCTGTCTGCTCCCACGGCTGACTCGGCCGCGATTGATTTCAGCTTCACCGTGGTGATCATCAAACTCCACGATGGATAATTGTTGGCCTGACATATCAGGTGAAATCCATCCAACGTATTTTTTGCATAATAATCTCTTTAAAAGAGCAATTACTCTGGCTTGCGATATTTTTTCGATGCAGGACAAATGTTCATTACAAGAGTGATGATCATATCAAGGATATCATGCGTCTGACCTGCCATAGTGATCAATGAATATATGTGCAAGCCGCCGCCCTTGCAGTCCGGTTTACATCAACTTGCCCGGACCACGCCTGCGGATTACTCCATGTTCGCACCGGCTTATAATGCCACATCCGACTCATCTATCTGTGCCCGTGGTTGTCTTTGATGTCACGGTCGCTTTTACTGACCGCCCCGTGGTCCGGTATATTCCAACAATTCTGAAGGCAAATTATCATATATGGTCAGCCGCTGTTTATACTGGATGACCCAATGGGCAGGCGCATAAATCACCGTCACTACAGTTTGATTAAACTTCAACAGCCAGCTGGGGTGAACCGCTGACCGAATTACTGGCACAAATCATATGGGGTCATTTATAACCCGCCACGGTCGACCTCAAAGTTTCGGTGGATTCACATCATGTTATCAAACGCCAAGAGTATACAATGAATGTGGCAAAGATCATTAACTCGCCACCTTGCTTATAACTTCAACATATGACGGTGTTCCGTTGTTCAGCTATATGCCGATTTATATCACGGTCAATATGGAGAAATCTCAAGCCAACTCGTCGAGTCGCCTTGAGGCTCGGGGGCTACAATGATATGACTCAGCAAATATTGCCGGTTTTTGATAAATTCAAGAACCCCAGGACATTGGAGGGAAAGATAACCCACTCCCGGAGGCTACTACCATATTGATGAAAGTAAAAAGGCCGTCAGAAAATTTCCGGTTCAAAACGAAGAATGCCGGTTTACAATCTGGTTCAAGAGAAATCCGTTCTCCCACAAAGCTCTGAAGCTCTCGAATACGGTTTAAGAATTTCCAATTCAAAAAGAATTAATCTCTCGCAAGTTCGAGTTTAAAGGTCGCCAGAAAATTTTTGGCTGAAAATGAAGATTCGGGTTTAAGATCCGGTTCAAGGGAAAGATGTCTTCCATAAAGCTTTGAAGCTCTCAATATCTGGTTTAACATCCGGTTCAAGAAGAAATATCTCTAGCAAAGTTCGAGTTCTCAAAAAAGTCAAAAAGGGCCAAAGAGAGTTTGTTGCACAACACAACTCAAACATAGGCACCCCACACCCGATGAGCACAGCTCAGAAATATATCACATGGAGGCTTTTGTCTATAAAGCAGAGCTTTGTTTACCCGTTGATCCGGCTGGTCGAGCCATATATAAAAAAATCACTTGGGGGTTTGGTCGTATTCAAACCATAGCTACACCTCTTGATCAGCGTAAGGCCACCAGGGAAATCACTTGGGGGCTTGGTCGTATTCGAACCATAGCTACACCTCTTGATCGGCGTAAGGCCACCAGGGAAATCAATTAGGGGTCAAAGAGAGTGTTGCAAGAAAAAAGCACCAACTCAATCATAGACACCCACTGAGCACAGTTCACAAAATTACTTGGGGGCTCTTTGTGCAAAGCAACAAAGAGTTTGAAAGGACCCTTGTAATAGGCTATCGAGCCAGGCTTGGAAGCCAGGTGTATTCACCTCAAACCCCGGGTTAACCTGCCTTCATCAAGTAAGTCACTCCGCCCAGGTAATCCTGGTATGACCCGCCGAACGTTTGACAAGTCAATCTTATACAGACCATGAACTTGTCAAAATTAAAACGACGATTGGTTAATGTGAGGTCCATCTTAAAAGGCTTTGTAAAATGGTTTAACTTAGTGGCCTGGCGGCCCATGGAAAGCCTCGAATTTGGGCCTGGCAGCCCTTGAAAAGCCTCGACTACAAGTTTTCATTTGCTTTTATTTGTCAGTCTTTTCTCCTTTGATAAGGTTTTATGTTAAAACCGGTGTTTGTTAACCCGGCTTGACTTTCAATTATAAGTTGTTAGTACACAACCAATTGTAAACCGGTGTTTGTTAACCCGGCCTAGCTTTGACTATAAGTCGCCAGGATGATCATCCGGTGTTTATTACAACCCGACACGGTTATATTACAAACCGGCAAATATGAGGGGAGTTATCATACTCAAGATTTGGGTTATCACCCTTACTACAAAAAGTTGGTAAACCAACAATGTCATTTAATGTCACAGGTATGATATATTTCATATTTGATTATTCTTAAGTGCAGACTTGGTTATAAACCTGGGCTATATGTTAGGCATTATGACCCGTCCGGCGGTAAACTGCCAGGACACTTTAAACTTGTTGTATGCAGAAACAGGTTGAATAAAGCATAATTATAAATCACCGGCGTTCATTAAGCCGACCTGGCTTTAAGACGATAAGTCGCCAGTATATGATGAGAAATTATCCGGTGTTTGTTAAACCGGCCTCACTTTGGACTATAAGTTGCCAGTATATATTTGAATTGCGCCATTAGAATCATGCGCTCATAAATCATTGGATTATATTATTCAAATTTTTAATAGCCCAAATGGCTAGATTTTTATTATGGTTATCAATAACCAATATTATGATTGAGGTTTTCAAAGTCGCTTCAGCATAATTGCTATTATTTTATCAATGGACATGATTTATTTTTACAATGGAGGGAATAGTCCCAAGTCGCTGCTGGTTTACAACCCTGCACTTGGGGGCTACATTATTTAAGTTGAGATTACATCAAATACACAAGTCTCATGTCGCTGCAAGCATGCACCATGATACTTGGAGCCTAATGCAAAGTCATTGTTTGCTCACCTTAATGAAGACCCGACTCATCACATCGTAGTGAGCTGGCCCTTGGGGGCTACCAAATGCTCCTGTCAACAATTCAAGGTACAAAACTTTTTATCCATTACACTGAAAGGTCCACTGCTCAGTTGGTAAAGCACAAGGCTCTTAACCTTGTGGACGTGGATTCAAGCCCCATGATGGGGGTTACATCATATGATGTTATTTTCGTTGAAGTATATATCAAGTCCAAGCTAAATATTATCTTACTGAGCTAGCCCTTGGGGGCTACACATCACTACTCAAATCTACACGATTATATTTACAAAGTCCCTGCTCATTATTGCATAATGACCCGACCCTTGGGGGCTACACTGGTTGAAGTTTTTACGAGCATAAGGCAATTTCAAGTCCCATGTTGCTACAAGCATGACAACCCGGCACTTGGGGGCTACATATATGGAGTATTCAGTTTTTACTAGTGACTGAGATGAACGACATGGATTTCTTCAAAGTGGCAGTAATTATATAGAAACAAGTCTTAAATCATCACTTTGTTCTGTTCAAGACTTGGGGGCTATAGCTAATATGGATATAAGGGAGAAATATCTTCCGATTTTTAGTATGACCCGACATCACCAATCATTATGACCCGGTGTCTGCAACAATCATGAACCGGCGTTGGCAACAATCATAAACCGGCGTTGGCAACAATTATGAACCGGCATTGGAAACAATCATGACCTGGAATTATCAGTTTTTATAACCCGACGATTTTGGAAATCATAGATCGGCAAGTTCTACATTTTCAAACCGGCTGAATATCAGTTGAATATTTGAAGACCAATATTTTTGTCAAATCAGAGCATTGAAGGCCGACTCAAATGGATTCTTTATTTACAATATTTCTTCTGCAAGCAAATTGATTATGAAGCTGGTCTATTGACTCGGATTTTCTAGAAGGAAGAAATGACAAGGATTTAAGGATGATCAAGCACCGGTTTATAAGAATCTTTAACCCGGAGCACAAGCCGCCAAGTTTGCTCTTGTGTTTGTTTTACAGGATCAGTTTAACATGGATGAATCCAAATTAAACTGGGGACTAATGTCGAGGATATACCCCGCGGTATGAACCGGCCAGAAATATGATCCGGCCGGACTTGGCGGTTTACTTGAGATGGTTTACACTCGGTGATTCATTGGTGACCCGCCCTGGCCAGACGGTTTACAAGCAACCTACCTGAACATTATGACTCACTTATAACCCGGTGGGCAGGACAAACGGATGACAAGGCCCAAGGTCCAGAAGGTCAGTTTATGTTAATGGCAGGCCGGTTTAAGAGGAAAGGCGTGAGGAATATTTACCTTACAAGGAGTTAAAACCCGGACTTGTATCCGATTTGTATTAGAAGGTAGACTAGTCCTAATCCTAATAGGACTTCACATGTAACCCGCCCCTTCAACTTATATAAGGAGGGGTAGGGCTCCCAAAAGAGGGGGAAGAAGGAACAAGAAACAATCTCTAGGGCTAGACACAAAGAGCCGGTTTACGGCGACTCCCTCGCGAGCATAATGGGACCTAGCCACAAACAACATGTAGGGCTATTACTGGATGATGTTTCCCGGGGCCCGAAGCTGTCTAAATCCTTGTCTTGTGTGTTACGTCTCTTGTCCCGATCAACCCATCTCAAGCTACCACCTAGATGCGTTGGCCTCGCGACTAAGTCCTGACACTAAGGACACCTGATGTGTTAATTCCACGACACACTATGTTGTTTCTCTCCACTCAAATTTCCCAGAAAACGAGCAACAAGATCGACTTGATCCCCTTTGTGTGTCTGGAGATGGGGTGGCTGAGACTATTGCACTCCAGTAAAGCACATAACTGGTTTTGTTGGGCCACGATGCCGGCTCCAATGTAGGTGTAGGTAGCACATCCATTTCAAGCAGCAGCTCTGCACCAAATTTGCCTAGCTTCATGGCTTTGCCCGATGAGAAAATTATGGCATCATCACCATATAGTCTCAGCCTTATCTTTGTTTTTCTGCCAGGTAGTGGAGATAGGTGTTCCAAGGCAGCTACCTTCTCAAGAAGCCGGTGTAAAGTGTCGATGGCCAATATGAATAAAAAGGGGGATATGGGATCACCCTGGCAGAGGCCCTACTTGTGCTCGATTGGATTACACTAGGCGCCGTCGAGCAGGAACGCAGATGACGATGGCTGTAATAAAAGTGAGATCCAATGTTGCCATCGAACACTAAAGCCATCTTTTGCAGAAGTTCAAGCAAAAATTCCCATGATATGGAGTTAAAAGCTTTGGCAATGTCTATCTTCAATAACAGCATGGGCTTCTTCTTGCAGTGTAGGCTGCGAGCACAGTTTCTGACGGAGAGATAGGTGTCATGTATGCACATGGTCTTTAGGAACGCACTTTGTGCCAGCGATATTAGATTTTTTTTAAGAAAAGGAGGATGACCCCCGGCCTCTGCATCTGGGCGATGCATATAATCATTTTATTAATTATTCTCACAAGGCCTTACAAAATCAATACAACAGTAAGACTAAAACCGCCGTTTAAGCAACAAACTGTCGCTACACCTATCCAGTTGATGAAGGGGCGCAGATAGGCTGGGCCTAATACCAAACAGACATCGCAGCCAAGCCTAACATCCAAGACCTGAGACCCCAACCTAGCCACTTGCCGGGTCTGGGGCACACACTGGTCCAGCGTGCTCTCAAAGGCCGCCGCCGCCAATTGCCACCGCTCCATCTTCAGAACTGTACCGATGCATCAACCTTGCTCGGTTCAATTATTGTCCACACCACCACGGCGCCCAACGACACCTCCTCCCTGCGTGCAAACAGCTGAACACGTCGCGGTCGCCACTGATACACCTCAGCGCCATGCTACCAAGTATCAACAGCCGACACAACTTGAAGTCCTTGGAGGATTTGTTGTGTGTAGCACCTGTCGACCAGGCATGACCAAGCGTAGCACCTACCGGTCAGGCATGACTTGACATCTCCATCGAAGCTCCGTGCAAGACGAAGCCGCTCCACCTCCTGCCTCTGACTTCCAGCGCTGCTCCACAAACGATGCACCCAAGAGAGAAACGACACCGCACTGCCGCCATCGTTCGATCTGGAACACCAGATCCTAGGGTTTCCCCCGGACCAGCACAAGTGGGTCAACAGTAGTTACACGACGATGCCTTTAACAAGGTAACGGCGTAGAACACCGCCATTGCCTGCCGTCGGCTCGGTTTTCACTGGCAACCATGTCTCCCCAACTCGCAGCCAGGACTAGATGATGAATCTCGATATCTGATCAGCAAGCTTCTGGCCGGCCACCGCCGACGAAGAAGATGACCACCACCACTGGCTACACCGGCCAGAACAGATCTGCCATGGGTGCCGCCAAGCAGTCCACCAGGCCCTCGACACCGTCGCCTATCTAAAGCCAGATGACATGCCGCCGAAGACCGCATCGCGCCGCCGCCCGATCCAGGCCAGCCGCCCGTGGCCCGAGGCAGGGCCGACCGCCGCCGCCGTCGAAACCAACGTCGTCGCTTCTAGATCGTCCGCACCTCCACGCATGTTGGGGTCCCGCCACCCCTAAGATGCGGGAGGGAGGAAGAGCCCCCGCCCTTACTTGACACCAATGGCAATACGTGCGTGAAGACAGAGATGATTAAAATAAGGGGACATGATCTCTGCTTTGACAAGACGTGCCAAGGAAACCGCCTCGCTAAACGCGCTGAGGTGGAATAGTAAAATGAATAAAAGCCTGGCCGTGACGTGAGGTCACGCTACGGAATACGTCAGCAGATTAGATTGGTGCAAATGTTATTCTCTCTATGGTGGCATGTGGAACTTATTTTGCAGAGCTGGACACTATCCTGGTGTTCAACATCTTCTATGAAGTATTCGGAGGAGGAACCCGCCTTGCAATGCCGAAGAAAACTTGCGCGCCGGACTCGTCGTCATTGAAGCCTGGTTCAGGGGCTACTGAGGGAGTCCTGGATTAGGGGGTGTCCGGATGGCCGGACTATGACCTTTGGCCGGACTCCCGGACTATGAAGATACAAGATTGAAGACTCCGTTCCGTGTCCGGATGGGACTTTCCTTGGCGTGGAAGGCAAGCTTGGCGATACGATATGAAGATCTCCTCCCATTGTAACCGACTCTATGTAACCCTAGCCCTCTCCGGTGTCTATATAAACCGGAGAGTTTTAGTCTGTAGAAAGGAGAACAACAATCATACCATAGGCTAGCTTCTAGGGTTTAGCCTCTCTGATCTCGTGGTAGATCCACTCTTGTACTACCCATATCATCAATATTAATCAAGCAGGAGTAGGGTTTTAACTCCATCGAGAGGGCCCGAACCTGGGTAACAACATCGTGTCCCTTGTCTCCTGTTACCATCCGCCTAGACGCACAGCTCGGGACCCCCTACCCGAGATCCGCCAGTTTTTTCCTCCCAAGCCCTTAGGGGCTTGCATGTGCATTGTTCGCACGTACTTGACGAGCCACCCGTGCTCCTCATACCTGGGGGCTTCTTTATCAGAAGTTTATATAAAATGGGCCTCATGCCCAATACATGTGTGATACTTCCGCATGAACCTTTTATACACCATTATATGTATCGATATGACTTAAGTTTTGGCCAAGCTGGGTTGCCTGGCTCCTGTGCTTACGCCTATGTTCCCGTTCGTTTGGCTAGGTGGTAAAGGGAGCACCTCTGCGATTGTTACTGCCGGGTCAGCCGGATGTGTACCTCAGACTAGGTGAAGCCGAAAGCTAGCGTTCTTAAGGGAATATTCGGTTGGTGAACTAAAAGATGATCTTTCGTGTTTATTTATCTGCCCCCAGATGCTTTTCTGCTCTTTTTAGCAGTTCGGACATGCACTTTAAGGCATGCCTCCCAGGGAAAGGAACCCCTAATGGAACTATTCTCCCTGGAAGATGTTTCTTACTAACCATGCAATATAACATAACTAGTTGGGCACTTGTCTGCTAAAGCAATTATGATCCCTACGCCTTGTCTCCATGCATGCCCCGGTTCTTTCATAATCGAGAGGGTATTTGGACACACTCCGGACTATAGGGTCCAGAGGTTGAAGCGAAAAGGTCTGCAATGACAAACGATCTACAATCCGGCTAGAAGGCATTTTTCATGTCATTTTAAATTACAGAGTCAATCCGACTCGGTATATTCTTCTTCAATACCATCCAATAGGCGGTCTAATTTACAGTCCTGTTGGGAATACTTTGCAGCCAACTCTACCTGGCCATATACTAAGCTGACAGGAATCTCCTTTCCGTCAGGACCCATAGGGCCGACCTCGGCCATGTGGTTTGGGTCAGCCTTCATGTACCGAGTCTTCATCATGGCCCAGGCCTCCCTGGCACCTTGACGGCAGGCCAATATCTTCCACAACCGGAAGCGCTGCCACACTCCCTCCATCTTCTCCGTAAGCTCCCCAAGGCCTTCGGGCATGGAGAGGGATGGCCACATAGCCTGAATGACGCTCTGCATTGCCTGCCGAACTCGTTCGTGCAGTTGCAACAGCTCGGGAAGAAGGTCTCCCGTTGAACCGGGCATTTCCTCCGCAGGACGACCTGTCAGCAGACCTACAGACATAGCTCTATTAATCGACTTCCTCGCTGAATTCTTTTTTTGAAGATTCGTTCAAGCACTTACTAAAAATGCCGCGTCGAAGTCGCTGATTCTCCTTTACGGAAGCAGACAGCTGAATACGAACACCCTTTAGTTCCTCGCCCAGCTGGGTATTGGCGTCTTAAAGTTTGTTGTTCTCTTGCCTCACCCTCGTCACCATGCTCTCGCCAGCCTTTAGTTGGCGTAGGAGTTGCTACTTATCCGGATTTGTTCCGGCCCCATATGCACTATTATAGTCAGAGTTGCACACCTGCCGCGCTTCACAACGAAATTATCTTTTGAAGCATATATTACCTGAGGGCGTCTCCTTGGCATTTTCTGAAGCGGCAAGTGTGGCCTCGAGTTGGGCCTTGCACTCTTCAAGTTCCTGGGACAGTTGTGTATTCTTCTTTGTAAGACACTGCATAGCACATGATCCTTAAAACAGTTATCTTCACTGATTCAAGTCTCGGGGGCTACTGGCATATATAACCTTCAATTTTACCCACCTGTATGTCTTTTACATACTGCTCTGTGGCTCTGGCTAGACCATTTTGAGCGGCACGGAGATACGCGTCTCCTGTATTAAAGGCGTCCAACGCCTCTGGGGAAAAACATGCGTCACGAAGAACAGTCCGGCGATGCCTGTGGTTCAGGGCACTCTCCACCTCTGAATTGGTGGCAGATAGCCCGTCTGCATCCTCTGTCGGAGGAACGCCCGAGGCGCGCCCCGTGCCCGTCTCCGCTTCCGGACCCGGCCTTGAGCCTTGGCCGGCGGATATAGTCCGGCGGGCTCTCTTCTTTCTAAGAAAACCATGAGCGTTAGTAAGACTCAGGGGCATAAACCCTAGGCATTAAATTTGCACGCCGTACCGTTGCGCCGGAGTCTCGATCTGATCCGCACTTCTTTTTGGCCCGCCTGGCTTCAGCGGCCCTTGTTGGTTGCCCGCCGCGGGCTCGGCCTTCCGCCTCAAGGATTTACCCTGTGAAACGAAACACTATTAGTTCACGGCATTTAAGATAAAGCATGAATGGATCTCCTTAAAGATACTGGGACTTCGGTCTCGGTTACCTTTGAGGCTGGAAGTAGTCCGGGATAGTCGGTCGTAATGGCCACTAGGGTGTTATCCCTACTCAATTGATGAAAGACCCCTTCAATTAACTCCACACATAAGTCCGGGTCCTCTTGGGAGTCCGGATCGAGGGATCGTTCCGGGTCCTCGGGTTGTGGAGGAGGGTTGTTTGTCTCCTTCACTGTCTGGTGCAGCTCCTGCGTTAACATTGTTAGACTAAATGCTCAATTACGGGAATTTCGAAAGCGGGTCGGCAGGTGAAAATGTTTGCTCACCCAGCTAGGAGGATTGTACATGGAGAATCCGCCCTCCGGGTTGACACGGAGGAATTCCTCTTCTTCTCCCTTGTACATAGCGGATAAGATTCTCGTTAAAGTGGCGGCCGAATCTGGCCCCTTACGACCGCACCAGGTGGCGTCATCCTCCCCGTTGAAATCCCACATAGGGTGGCCTCTATATTGAAGCGGCTACACCCCTCGCGTAATGCATATGGCCATGACCTTGATCATGGTCAGTCCGGAATGAGCCAACAACCTTATCCGGCTCATCAAGTGAAGGACGTCCCGGTCAGTTTCTCTCTGAGGGTTCCGCAGGCGCCAGCTCAGGCGCTTCTTCAACGGAGCATTATTGAACTCAGGGAGGCCGATCCGTACAGGGTCCGGCAGGAGGGACGTCATCTATATAGAACCACTCCGAGGACCAGTCCTCGGACGTCCTCTTTGGGGTACCGGATAGATATCCGGTCCCGGCGATGCGCCATAGTTCGGCTCCACCCACTTGATAAATAGATCCCTCCTGAGAACGGGGCACAGAAGCATAGGAGGGCAGCACGCACTAGAAGCCGGACACTATTCGACGGGTACAAGGAATTTGAGGAAGAACCCGCCTTGCAATGTCGAAGACAAGTTGCGCGCCGGACTCGTCGTCATTGAAGCCTGGTTCAGGGGCTAGTGAGGGAGTCCTGGATTAGAGGGTGTCCGGATGGCCGTACTATGACCTTCGGCCGGACTCCCGGACTATGAAGATACAAGATTGAAGACTCCGTCCCGTGTCCGGACGGGACTTTCCTTGGCGTGGAAGGCAAGCTTGGCGATACGATATGAAGATCTTCTCCCATTGTAACCGACTCTGTGTAACCCTAGTCCTCTCCGGTGTCTATATAAACCGGAGAGTTTTAGTCCGTAGGACGAACAACAATCATACCATAGGCTACTTCTAGGGTTTAGCCTCTCTGATCTCGTGGTAGATCCACTCTTGTACTACCCATATCATCAATATTAATCAAGCAGGAGTAGGGTTTTACCTCCATCGAGAAGGCCCGAACCTGGGTAAAAATATCGTGTCCCTTGTCTTCTGTTACCATCCGCCTAGACGCACAGTTCGGGACCCCTACCCGAGATCCGCCGGTTTTGACACCGACAACCGCTGTCGGCCTCCGGGCGCAAGCCGGCGGCGTCCTCCGGCGGCGATGGGAGGAAGGAGGAGGATGGGCTAGGCCCCGACGGCGGCTAGGGTTGGGGAGCCCGAGTCGCCCGAGCGGGGGGCGACCCAAGTAATAAATGAGTTCGCTAGCGATATTAGATTGCTCAACTTTGGCGTAAGGCGCAAGAAGAGGATTTTTGCAATGAGCTTTGTGAAAGTGTGGGCCAAACTAGTGGGGCGGAAGCGCACAGGCGCTTCCTAGCCACGTCCAATTTCTTATGAGTCCCACATCTTCAGTATGAGCAAAACCGTTGCAGTATTAATAAGGTGTCCAAAGTGGTTACTATTTAGGTTGTACTCCCTTCCTCCGGAAATACTTGTCATCAAAATATATTAAAAGAGATGTATCAAAAACTAAAATATGTCTAGATACATCTCTTTTTATCCATTTTGATGACAAATATTTCTTGATGGAGGGAGTGAGGTAGTAGAACTGTACTAGGGCTCGGAGCAGGTCCACCTTGATTATGGACCAGCATGTTCTATAAAAAAGCCCTGAGAAGCCATCGGGGCCAGGTGCACGATCAGCGGTTTGTTTGATTGCTTGCCCTTCATCTTTTGAGAACGGGAAGTCCATCCCGTCAGCATCAAGCTGGGGTAACTGAAGCTCATCCCGGTTTAGTGAGCACGCCCTCGTCCTCTTGGTCCCCAAGATATCTATCTATTTATCTTTCCCTACTAATAAAGCAGCGATTGCTTCTGGTCGTATGTCGTCGACGTTTTTGCATAAAAGTCCCTGTAGTTTTTGCTATTCAACCCGCAGTCTTCGTCATAAGTCAACCGAACCGTACAGGCGATAGAAAAAAAAAGCCATCCTCAC
>NC_057813.1:734091008-734094483 GCF_018294505.1 Triticum aestivum
GCCCCGCCCGGCGCCGCCGCCTCCCGCCCCGCCCCGCCCGGCGCCGCCGTACACCGCCGCCGCGCATACCCCTGCCTCCTGCACCTGGTACCATGGCACCGCCGGGACTCCTCCCCACTGCTTCCACCTCGACAATGGTTTCCCCAACCCCGCCGGCTTCGCCACCAGCCACTCCTTCATCCACAATAATCATAGGAGACAGCTACACGGGCGAGCCTACGAGCAAGACCTCGACGACGCTGGCGGTGGAAGACCACGGATGTGAGGGCGCTTGGAAGGCCGCGGTGCCGCGATTAAGTCATGAGGACCGCGGCGGCAGCAGTCAAAATCTTCATGAAGTCTCTCCGCTTACCCTCCCTCGGTCTGATTTCTCTCCAATCTTTGAATCCCCTCAGTTTGAACTAATGCCATGTATTTTTTGAACAGTTAGTGAATCATTTGTCAGTTGAAAGATGGTTGATGCACCGAAAAAGATTGTATTGATTCAATCTGGAAAAGTCAAGATCACAATAGCTTTCAGAACAATTAGTGAATCATTTGTCAGTTGAAAGATGGTTGATGCACCAAAAAAGATTGTATTGATTCAATCTGGAAAAGTCAAGATCACAATAGCAATTACATATGCATTTGTTGGGCCAAAAGTAGCAGTTACATATGCATTTAGTTAATCTTTTGGCCTATCACCGTTTCATGCATTTTTTGTGGACTTTCATTTGACCTTGAGTGTTGACTTGCTTTTCTGTTGCTAACAATGTCCGGCTTGCCGAATGTACTTGCTTATCCTTGTACTGGAGTACCATTATTCACCATATACACACTTTCCAATTCTGTCTGTTTACTATCTAGGAGTCAGACCATGGCTGCACGGAGCAGGTCCACCCACTAGGGGCTGGCCGCCGTGTCCGCCATGAGGATTCCTACACTAAGCCTTGCCGGCGTTCCCGGCCACCAAGGTACTTCTACTTATGTGTCTCTATAAGATTCCTGCATATGTTTTTGTGCTTTCCACTTAATGCATTGTTAGCTCTATGTTACACTTCTTTTAGGTACTTCCTGCTCCAGGATTTTCTTTGTGCGAAAATCAATATACATAGGCATATTTGCTCATGAAACTGCTCTGGTTTTTCTTTTAGAGTTTACTCCCATTTACTTGTGTCGTTCTACAATAATAACAGAATTGATATCGATTAAACTTCTTTGAGTATCTTGAAATTTAATGATTTCCCATGGAATATGAAGTTTGAGAATGACACCTGCTGAGCTGAAAATAATCTAGCGAGCAATAGTATAATGAATAGTTATTACCGTATCAGCATCACATTGCTCATGGGTGAATAACACAACAATAAACTAGAAAAATGGAAATGCTCTGTTTGGTTTGGGTACCATTCAGGAAAGTAGTTAACAGAGATAGACTATTTGACAGTTGCAGAGTGACACCACCACCACATATGAAGCAGAGAGTTTGTAAAGAGACACTAAATAATCATCTGGAGTGAGACACAATTGCTTTCTTGTTTAGTGAAGACGATCTTTTTTGGGGTGTAATATAACTATGGTAGCTCTCTGGGTGAGAATGCCGAGGCCCTAAAAAACAGCCATCGACACGGAGTTCCTGCCATTAAGGATAAAAAAGCTAGCAGAGAAACAGCTTGGGGAATCACAAGCTTATCTTGCCTTTTGAATGTGCAGCCTGTAACCAGAGAAGCTTGTTCTAATTATCGTATGCTTATTTTTCCCGAGCTGTTTCTCTGCTAGCTATTATTCTCAAGCAACTACCAAACTATGGATAGAAGAAGTCTTAACATGGAGCTATTTCAAAACAAGATGAGGAGAGACTCAAGAATTTAAACAGTAAAATACGAACCTGCACATGATCATATAATGTGCGGATCACAGGCTGGCCAAAGCCTTCTTTCGAGTCTCCTAACATTGCCTGCTTAATTTTCACTACCTGCAAGTACAACTAGCTAGAAATTTCGGTATGCTGCTATGTGCCTTGAGTTTGTAAGTCAAGATCTCTTTGCTTCCAGGAGAGTTTGACCACTCATATCTCTCTTTTTCTTGCCACGTGCACTTAGTAGTTTTTTTTCCTATGATATATATTGTATCATTTTGGTTGCTGAATATGATAGTCGTAGCCCGTCAAAATATTATGATAGCCGATTGATTCTTCTTAAAAGGTATATTGACTGTTGCAAAGTTTACCTGGTCTTCTATTTATATTTTCCAGAATACAGTCCTAGAGATGTTGCTTTATTTGAGTTCTGCTTATTGCATTTATTGGAGCACTTGCAATGGGCACATTGAATGTTTAAATGTTCCTCTTGCTGCTGACCACACTACAGTTCATTATATCTCATTGAGACCTTAATCATCTTCCATGTTTATTGGAAGGTAGCATAGTACTGGTTGAACCCGATAGTTACCTGAAACCATTGCTTAACACCGAGCCCCTCTACTTTCTAAAAGGTTTCCATTTTGGTTTACTGAATATTTTTTCCTGCTTGAACTATATCAGTTGGGCAAGTGCTAGAACCCAGGAGCATATGATTTTGCTGCTCATGACATACGCGTCAATATTGCAATCAACTCTGACTGCAATTGTATAGACAAGGGCCTGCATTCTATATGGAAGGTTCGACATTGAAGCTGCTCGCATTGATCTGCAATAGATCTTGACTTCAGCGGAAAATGAGGTATACTGAGCTTAATTTCGCATGGTTACATACAGATAGAACCAGTTGTACAATATATGTTTTTTGTCCTAAAGTACCGCTTCTACTTCTGATTCATGTAATGACTATTCAGTGTATATAGTTCATTCTCTACACCTTTTCTTTTAAAGAAAACACTATTTCTTTGTGTTTATATTTAAGACCTATGTTTTTATTTTAGAGAACACATATGAATTTTTGTTGGACATGAAATGAGCTACCATAACTACTATAATCTATGCATATGGTTTCAGTAGATTTTTTTGGTTTTTTTTTTCGAGATTGACGGGGGCCCAAAAAAACCCAGCGCTTGTTATATTCCAACTCGAAGGTGACTTGGCAGTCAGTACAGATACAAGTAAGCGCCCAAAGGCGCAAAAGAAAATTGCAGGGGAGAGCAAGAGAAAGCCCAAAACTAGAAGAAAGAAACAAAATGGAGGGGAAGGCTGGCACCAGAACCAAACTGAAACCCCTAGAGACCGACATCTCGGGTGGATTTCACGTGTTGAATTTCACATGGAGCAACTTTGTCCGCGGGTTCTGTACACACTATTTTCATCAGCTTGTGTAGTAGCAACAATATTTTGTGCCACGACATGTAGACGAAACAGAGGGAAAAACTTTGTAGAGATAGAAGTTTCACTATTAAAAACACAATAAAAGTGCCCTATGCTCTTTCATCTGACATAAACCATTTCAGATCATATCTGTCTACCAACCAGCATCTATGAATAGCAGTGGTGATATTATAAGGTGGC
>NC_057813.1:734094788-734129640 GCF_018294505.1 Triticum aestivum
AGAACTTGGTAGTTAGAGCATGTGGATTACAAATACCACGCCGAGAAAACTTACATGCTCTTGTCATTGCAGGTTTCATGGAGGCAGTGCCTTATTCTACATGATGGGAATTCAACGGCATTTTATTGTTTTGTTCTTAAATACTAGCTGGGTGTGCTGTCTATTCACAGATGAAGTAATCTGAACATCTCTTGCAGACAAAACGCTCGGGGAAAGTTCCCAGTCGTGCACCTGTGACCGCTGAAGAGGCATACTGTTCTAGGAATGCATGACAGACTGGTCGCGAGATTTGTGTCTAGGATGGAATTACATGATATGTCAAAATGGTGGTCTTTATTATGCAATTTAACTGATCTCTTGTTGCACCTCTCCTTTCCAGAAAAACAATTATTTAATTTTTCAAATTTGATCTTCTGTCTGCATAGTTTGCAAGGGAAATGCATCGGTTCAAAGCATTTTGGAAAATCTAGGTCGACAACCATATACTAAGTGAACTTACTACCGACTGCATTTCCTGTTAACAGAGTTTATTGTTTGATATTTGGGACTCTTAGTTTCTAAGGATAATTCAACCGAGGCAACACACCCGCATATGCACCTTATAGAGATGAGGGCAACCTTATTTGTTTGTTAGACTTGAATGTAAGTGGAGCATACTGGCATGTGAAGTAGCTTTTGTCAAGTTTTCCGCCCGTTGCAACGCACGGGCATATGTACTAGTGACGTTTGGTTTGTCTATGTATTCACACAAGTATTATGTTTCCGGATAATACAATTCTAGCATGAATAATAAACATTTATCATGATATAAGGAAATAAAATAATAACATTATTATTGCCTCTAGGGCATATTTCCTTCATAGCCATCCTTGAAACTATCACTAACCAATTGCTAGGAAGAGGACAATAGAAAGAAAGCACAACATGAACCTGTATTGACCAGCACCTTCTTAAAGAAAGGCCTAGGACCCAAAGGGGACCACAAACTATATACTTGGCCAGTTTGGAAATGAAAAGGATGTCCTTCCGCTTATTTCACTGACCCTGGAAAAGGAGAATGAGAATCGATATATACAAAGTATTGCCAATTTTTGACTCGATATAATTAGCAGTTTAGCACCAATACTTCTCAACATATAACTCTGTATATAATAACAAAGTCAATGTATACAAAGTGATGTGTTTCCGTAAATCGCAGAAAGCTTGTCCGACCACATTTGAATGATCTTGTCAAAATATTATTGAACTGCATGGTAGACACATGAAAAATATGAGAACCTGTTGTTCATGAGTAAACGAATATATGATTGAATGATTGGTAGCAAGCATGTTGGGTGGTGTGTATTAAGTGTACCATGTTAAACTTGTTTTTGCTATATAACTAGGAAATATGCCCGTGCGTTGCAACGGGAGAACAAACCACGTAAAGTTTTGTGGACATGGTAGCGATCTCAAGGAATGATAGACCCTGCTTTACCTATATTGATGAATCATACACCTCGCATTTATCCATCCCAATACATGGTTTGTTCCATGATCTTAAATGGTGAAACCAGACCCGACAAAACTGTGCATCATTATGAATTAAATAATACTCCACTCAAGCAACATGAACTCGGTCTTAACAGGGATCCAACATTTTTGGAGGAGCGTCGAGGACAATGCCCTGCTTTACACCAGACTTCGATTCCGCCTCATGAGTCGGTGAGGGTGCTAAAGATGGGCTTCTCCATGTTAGCACGGCACGTCGCCTGCCTATGATTACACCCTTGTTTTATTTTTGATCTTTTAATCGATAAATTCCATACCTTCCACTAACTTGCATATTTTATAATGTTTGTCTTATTTGTTTTACATTTGCATTACATCATGACATTAAATTATTCACACATAATTTAAAACTGTGAACATTTCCAAAAAAAAACATTTGAGCCTTCCTTCTATTTTATACAATTGCTCTTCCAAATTCCTTTTGAGCCATTCCAAAAATCCCATGCTTTTTTCTACTTCAAGGTTAGTCCCCAAACTTTACCAATAATTCTTTCATCAGTTTGCCAAGCTCCACCAGATTATCATAATTTTTGGACACATCTAAAACCTAGTCCTAGTTCAAACCCATTTGAATTAAATTCAAATGAGTTTGAATTTAAACCTTGCATTGACCACTTCTAATTTTCTTGGAACAAGCACATTTTCACAAGTCCAGGAAAAACAACACATTTCCAGAATACCATTCATATACCTCTATCACATTTACTCTTTCTCTCATTATATTTAATAAACAAAAAAAGAGGAGAATTAGGAGATGGAGAGACAGAGAGAGAGAGAGAGCAGCCTAGCAACTAACCTGGCCGGCCCATTTGGCCTAAGGCCCAGCCCAGCCGCACCTTAACCTAACCTAGCCAGATCGAACCTCGCTCCTCTCTCCCAATCTCTTCGCCCCCCTTGCGCCGCCAGGGGAGGTGCATCAGGCGCACACTAGACTCGCGCCACTCGCGGCGCCTGCCCTCCTGCGCGCCACCCCGCCTCCGCTATGGCTGTAGGCCACGGCCGCGTCCGCGCCTCGCCCGTGCTGCTCCGCCCAGCCGAGCCCGCGGCTGCCCCTCCGCCCGCGCGCCGTCTCCGGCCGCCGCGACCTGCGCCTCCCCTGGCCGGCGCCTAACCGTGCCCGCTGCCGCGCCTCTGTGCGCGCGGCCTGGGAGGCCGGCTCGCTCCGCCCGACCCCGGTGAGGCTGCATCACCGGTGGCCTCGCTCTTCCTCGCCTCACCGTTGTGCTCCTTCTCTCCTGCTGCATCGCGCCTCCCTGCCTGAGCCGCTCTGCCTCCGTACCTATGACGATGTGGCCACCACCGTCGCGACGGCCCCTGCGCCGCGCCGACGCACCTCCTGCTCGCGTTGTCTGCTGTAGCAAGCCGCCGCCTCGTCTGAACTGCAATGACCCTCCTTTCTTCCTTCTTCTCTCCATCACCCCCCTGTCTCCTTTCTGCCCAGGAGTCATGGATGTCATGGATCCGCCTCAAAATTTTTGCTCCAGACTTCCTCATTGTCACCGGCGACCGCCGACTTGCCGCCCGCGTCTGGATCCGCCCCCAACCCTGCCACGCACGCGCCTACGGCGACTTCTTAAATTTTAAGAGTGCGTGCGTTCATAGAGGTGAGTGTGCGCGCGTATGTATAAGCGCTTGCATCTGTACTATGTTAAAAAAAAACCTTTGATTCGGTTCTTATCTGCAGATCATGAAAGCCAATTATCACACTCCATGGTCACCATTGATAAACAGCGCCAGAGACCCGTCTCTCCATCCTTTCCACCCCCAAATAATGCAGTGTTACCATAATCTGGAATCCTACAAAATGAGCAAAAAAATTACTTATTTGGGCTTCTTTTCATCGGCTTGACATGTTTGTGGACAAAAATGTCCTTTTGTGGACTGCCGACTTGATGTGCCTACTTGCATCCACTTTGAAAACTTATCTACATGCAGCGAAATTTACTTGAATTTCAAAATATACTAGACCTTTATACCTTAAATTCAAACAACAATGAACTTTATAATCAGAACAAGAATGAAACTTACTTGCATCCACTTGCAAACTTATCTACATGCAGCGAAATTTACTCGAATTTCAAAATATACTAGACCTTTATACCTTAAATTAAAAAAATGAACTCTATAATTAGAACAAGAATAAAACTGGTCAACTAATTGATTACTTCTCTTTAAAATGAAGTACTATTTTGCGGAATAACTTTCAATCTATTCATTTTTAATTATACCACGAACATCAGAAATAATAAACATTAGATCCAGATCCGTAGACCACCTAACGACGACTACAAGCACTAAAATGAACCAAAGACGCGCCACTATCATCGCCCTCCCTCGCCAGAGTCGAGCAAAATTTGTTGTAGTGGGCAGTCGGGAAGTCGTCGTGTTAAGGCCCCATAGGACCAGCGCGCCAAAACAGCAACCACTGTCGTTGAAGAGTAGCGTAGACCGGAAGTACCCAACCCGAAGACACACGAAGGAAGCGGACTACGCCCAGATCCGTGCAAATCCACCAAGAACAGATCCATGAAGACTGATATGTCTCCAACGTATCTATAATTTATGAAGTGTTCATGCCATATTTACATCAATTATATATGGTTTTGATGCATTTTATATTATTTCTATAGACTAACTTATTAATGTAGTGCCCAGTGTCAGTTCCTATTTGCTGCAATTTTTGTTACACAGAAAATCAATATCTACGAAGGTCAAAATGCCACAAGAATTTATGGTGATCTTTTATTGAATATATATGATTTTTTGGAATAATCAACGCAAGATGGTGCCCGAGGGCCCCGCAAGCCAGGCCGACATGCCCTACCCTCCAGGGCACGCCCCCCGGCTTGTGGGAAGCCCTTTAGGTCAGTTGGAGCCTTTCTTTCGCCACAAGAAAGCCAATTTTTGGAGAAAATACCCTCAAAATTTTAGCCCAGTCAGAGTTACAGATCTCCGACTATAAAAAAACGGTGAAAGGCCAGAAAATATATGCAAGATAGAGAAGAAAATAGAGAGATCCAATCTCGGAGGGGTTCTCGCCCCTCCGGGCGCCATGGAGGCCAAGGGCCAAAGGGGAGAACCTCTCCTCATCTAGGGGTTGTGGGAGCTAAATCCGGCAGATCTCGGATAGGGGGGCCCGAGCTGGTGATCTTGATTATATGATAACAGGAAGTATAGAGACATGATGTTTACCCAGGTTCAGGCCCTGTCGAAGAGGTAAAACCTACATCATGCTTGTATTGTATTGATTGTGGATGGGTACAAAGTATGGGATGATCTACCTCGAGATCGTATGAATGAATCTGATCTGCCCCTACGGACTAAACCCATGGTTTATAAAATGCCCGGGGTACCTAGGGTTACACATGGTCAGTTACATCTAGATATAACATGCCAACTATTTGAATATGCCTTGAAGTGTACGCCGAGTCTTCGGAGGATTCTATCTTTGAGCACGTTGAGGGATGTAGTATACATGGTCCAGTCTTCGGTAGTCGGTGGTCCCTGGCCTGGCCGATGATTAATAGACCGACGTGGTATGTACCCCCTAATCCAGGACACCGTCAAGGAGGCCATGATGGAGCAAGCCATAGGGGAGCCTCTCTCTCCTTCTCTCCTGATGGAGCCGGATTGCCGTTGGGGGAACCATCATCGCGGTGATCATCTTCATCAACGTCGCCGTCTTCAGCACCTTCCTCATTTTTTTCAGTGGTCCACTCTCCCGCAATCCACTATAATCGCCTATTTGAACATGGTGTCCTACCACTTTATCCGATCTTTTTTTTCAAATAGTACAATCGAAGTCACTCACATACACGAGCATACACTCACCCCTATGAACGCACCCACACCTACCTCTGTGAGAGGCTCCGAAAGACTGAGCTAGCATAGCATCTTGAGGTTTACAAAGTCACCACAGATGCCTCGCAGTTGATGGAATCGTCTCTTCCCACTGAAAGAACATCGCCGGACTAAAATAAATCCATGAAAAATGCCCGTGCGTTGCAACGGGAGAAAAAAATCAGCTTCCCTAGTACAACGGCTCAAGACCACATGATGCTGCATCACTCACATGCTCTCTATCGCTACCTATCTATCTATTTATCTCATTCAGACATTTCGTGAATTATCGGGCGTTTTATCGACAATAAAAAAATGTGCATGCATGAAGTGGTACACTCTCGGTTATAAAAATATGGAACTGCTGACCTTGATGCATTGGATTTGCGTTAATTGCGATCTCTTTTTTACCAAGGAGACATGTGCATCCCTTCAGACATCACATTTCTTGCTAAATGAACTCTGTGCAAAACACAAACAATTCAAAGAGTACTTATTGGCATGAAAAAAATCCCAGATCATTTTAATTGAGGAACAACATTCATCAGCCGAGCTAATCAGGCATGCAAAGCCAACAGCAACCATAGCATTTTATTGCAACTAAATATAAAATAAATTGCCCCTGAGCTCACAGTTGCATCGGCAGAAATTTTTATGGCACAAGGAATACATTAAAAATCTGATAATCACAGGATCGTCATTGATTCAGTTCAGAATTCCAAGTCAACTCTCATTTTCCTACAGTTCTAAATTATTGCTGGCATCGTACGGTTTGAGGTCATAAATTACATGAAATAAAAATAATTTGTTTTCTCACACTCCACAATAGATCTTGGTTTTTTTTGAACAAAAATCACAAATGACAGCCACTCCTAACTCTACAACCTTTTAGGATCTCTTCTTCAGTTTCCTTCCACTGAAGACACACCCTAACCTCAGTATTGTCAGACAAAACACATATTCTGCTAAGTTATCCAATACCTCTTAGTCTACCGTGTGCTCTCGAATTTGGTTTCAGTGCAGACTCTTCGGACTCCGCGGGGCGCTATCCCTACTGCAATCGTCATCCAGCCCACCGCCACGGTAATACGCAACCACGAATGATTCCCACTGCCCCATTGCCCCCTCTGTCCAATCTTGCTTCTCTTGTTTAGATCAGTCCCGCACCCTGCTCGTGTACACATCAATGTGCGTGTGCGATGGCCAGTGCAACATCTCTCTACATTGGCATCATAACAATGTTATGCTTTACCCGGTGCTCCATTGTATACCACCCATTATCTGATGTCCGTAGCAGCCTTTGAAGGAAATATGCCCTAGAGGCAATAATAAAGTTATTATTTATTTCCTTATAATCATGATAAATGTTTATTATTCATGCTAGAATTGTATTTACCGGAAACATAATACATGTGTGAATACATAGACAAACAGAGTGTCACTAGTATGCCTCTACTTGACTAGCTCGTTAATCAAAGATGGTTATGTTTCCTAACCATGAACAATGAGTTGTTATTTGATTAACAAGGTCACATCATTAGTAGAATGATCTGATTGACATGACCCATTCCATTAGCTTAGCACCCAATCGTTTAGTATGTTGCTATTGCTTTCTTCATGACTTATACATGTTCCTATGACTATGAGATTATGCAACTCCCGTTTACCGGAGGAACACTTTGGGTACTACCAAACGTCACAACGTAACTGGGTGATTATAAAGGAGTACTACAGGTGTCTCCAATGGTCGATGTTTGGTTGGCGTATTTCGAGATTAGGATTTGTCACTCCGATTGTCGGAGAGGTATCTCTGGGCCCTCTCGGTAATACACATCACATAAGCCTTGCAAGCATTACAACTAATATGTTAGTTGTGAGATGATGTATTACGGAACGAGTAAAGAGACTTGCCGGTAACGAGATTGAACTAGGTATTGGATACCGACGATCGAATCTCGGGCAAGTAACATACCGATGACAAAGGGAACAATGTATGTTGTTATGCGGTCTGACCGATAAAGATCTTCGTAGAATATGTAGGAGCCAATATGGGCATCCAGGTCCCGCTATTGGTTATTGACTAGAGACGTGTCTCGGTCATGTCTACATTGTTCTCGAACCCGTAGGGTCCGCACGCTTAAGGTTACGATGACAGTTATATTATGAGTTTATGCATTTTGATGTACCGAAGGTTGTTCGGAGTCCCGGATGTGATCACGGACATGACGAGGAGTCTCGAAATGGTCGAGACGTAAAGATTGATATATTGGACGCCTATATTTGGATATCGGAAGTGTTCCGGGTGAAATCGGGATTTTACCGGAATACCGGGGGGGGGGGTTACCGGAACCCCCCGGGAGCTATTTGGGCCATAGTGGGCCTTAGTGGAAAAGAGAAGAGGCTGCCCTAGATGGGCTGCGCCCCCCCCCCCTTCCCCTAGTCCTATTAGGACTAGGAGAGGTGGCCGGCCCCCTCCTCCTCTTTTCCCCTCCGAGGAATCCTAGTTGGACTAGGATTGGAGGGGGAATCCTACTCCCAGTGGGAGTAGGACTCTCCTGCGCCTCCCCCCCTTGGCCGGCCAGCCTCCCCTCCTCTCCTCCTTTATATACGGAGGCAGGGACACCTCTAAACACACAAGTTGACACAAGTTGATCCACGTGATCGATTCCTTAGCCGTGTGCGGTGCCCCCTGCCACCATATTCCTCGATAATACTGTAGCGGAGTTTAGGCGAAGCCCTACTGCTGTAGTTCATCAAGATCGTCACCACGCCGTCGTGCTGACGAAACTCTTCTCCGACACTTTGCTGGATCGGAGTCCGGGGATCGTCATCGAGCTGAACGTGTGCTCGAACTCGGAGGTGCCGTAGTTTCGGTGCTTGATCGGTTGGATCGTGAAGACGTACGACTACTTCCTCTACGTCGTGTCATCGCTTCCGCAGTCGGTCTGCGTTGGGTACGTAGACAACACTCTCCTCTCGTTGCTATGCATCACATGATCCTGTGTGCGCGTAGGAAAATTTACGAAATTACTACGAAACCCAACAGTGGCATCCGAGCCAGGTTATTGATGTTGATGTTATATGCACGAGTAGAACACAAGTGAGTTGTGGACGATACAAGTCATACTGCCTACCAGCATGTCATATTTTGGTTCGGCGGTATTGTTGGACGAGACGACCCAGACCAACCTTACGCGTACGCTTATGCGAGACCGGTTCCCTCGACGTGCTTTGCACAGAGATGGCTTGCGGGCGACTGTCTCTCCAACTTTAGTTGAACCAAGTATGGCTACGCCCGGTCCTTGCGAAGGTTAAAACGGAGTCTATTTGACAAACTATCGTTGTGGTTTTGATGCGTAGGTGAGATTGGTTCTTACTTAAGCCCGTAGCAGCCACGTAAAACATGCAACAACAAACTAGAGGACGTCTAACTTGTTTTTGCAGGGCATGTTGTGATGTGATATGGTCAAGGCATGATGCTGAATTTTATTGTATGAGATGATCATGTTTTGTAACCAAGTTATCGGCAACTGGCAGGAGCCATATGGTTGTCGCTTTATTGTATGCAATGCAATCGCGATGTAATGCTTAACTTTATTACTAAACGGTAGTGATAGTCGTGAAAGCATAAGATTGGCGAGACGACAACGATGCTACGATGGAGATCAAGGTGTCGCGCCGGTGACGATGGTGATCATGACGGTGCTTCGGAGATGGAGATCACAAGCACGAGATGATGATGGCCATATCATATCACTTATATTGATTGCATGTGATGTTTATCTTTTTATGCATCTTATCTTGCTTTGATTGACGGTAGCATTATAAGATGATCTCTCATTAAATTATCAAGAAGTGTTCTCCCTGAGTATGCACCATTGCCAAAGTTCGTCGTGCCCAGACATCACGTGATGATCGGGTGTGATAAGCTCTACGTCTATCTACAACGGGTGCAAGCCAGTTTTTGCACACGCAGAATACTCAGGTTAAACTTGACGAGCCTAGCATATGCAGATATGGCCTCGGAACACGGAGACCGAAAGGTCGAGCGTGAATCATATAGTAGATATGATCAACATAACGATGTTCACCATTGAAAACTACTCCATCTCACGTGATGATCGGTTATGGTTTAGTTGATTTGGATCACGTAATCACTTAGAGGATTAGAGGGATGTCTATCTAAGTGGGAGTTCTTAAGTAATATGATTAATTGAACTTAAATTTATCATGAACTTAGTACCTGATAGTATCTTGCTTGTTTATGTTAATTGTAGATAGATGGCTCGTGCTGTTGTTCCATTGAATTTTAATGCGTTCCTTGAGAAAGCAAAGTTGAAAGATGATGGTAGCAATTACACGGACTGGAACCGTAACTTGAGGATTATCCTCATTGCTGCACAGAAGAATTACGTCCTGGAAGCACCGCTGGGTGCCAGGCCTGCTGCTGGAGCAACGCCAGATGTTATGAACGTCTGGCAGAGCAAAGCTGATGACTACTCGATAGTTTAGTGTGCCATGCTTTACGGCTTAGAATCAGGACTTCAACGACATTTTGAACGTCATGGAGCATATGAGATGTTCCAGGAGTTGAAGTTAATATTTCAAGCAAATGCCCGGATTGAGAGATATGAAGTCTCCAATAAGTTCTATAGCTGCAAGATGGAGGAGAACAGTTCTGTCAGTGAGCATATACTCAAAATGTCTGGGTATAATAATCACTTGATTCAATTGGGAGTTAATCTTCCGAATGATTGCGTCATTGACAGAATTCTCCAATCACTGCCACCAAGCTACAAGAGCTTCGTAATGAACTATAATATGCAAGGGATGAACAAGACTATTCCCGAGCTCTTCGCAATGCTGAAAGCTGCGGAGGTAGAAATCAAGAAGGAGCATCAAGTGTTGATGGTTAACAAGACCACTAGTTTCAAGAAAAAGGGCAAAGGGAAGAAAAAGGGGAACTTCAAAAAGAACGGCAAGCAAGTTGCTGCTCAAGAGAAGAAACCCAAGTCTGGACCTAAGCCTGAAACTGAGTGCTTCTACTGCAAGCAGACTGGTCACTGGAAGCGGAACTGCCCCAAGTATTTGGCGGATAAGAAGGATGGCAAGGTGAACAAAGGTATATGTGATATACATGTTATTGATGTGTACCTTACTAGAGCTCGCAGTAGCACCTGGGTATTTGATACTGGTTCTGTTGCTAATATTTGCAACTTGAAACAGGGACTACAGAATAAGCGGGCACTGGCAAAGGACGAGGTGACGATGCGCGTGGGAAACGGTTCCAAAGTCGATGTGATCGCAGTCGGCACGCTACCTCTACATCTACCTTCGGGATTAATATTAGACCTAAGTAATTGTTATTTGGTGCCAGCGTTGAGCATGAACATTATATCTGGATCTTGTTTAATGCGAGACGGTTATTCATTTAAATCAGAGAATAATGGTTGTTCTATTTATATGAGTAATATCTTTTATGGTCATGCACCCTTGAAGAGTGGTCTATTTTTATTAAATCTCGATAGTAGTAATACACATATTCATAATGTTGAAGCCAAAAGATGCAGAGTAGATAATGAAAGTGCAACTTATTTGTGGCACTGTCGTTTAGGTCATATCGGTATAAAGCGCATGAAGAAACTCCATACCGATGGACTTTTGGAACCACTTGATTATGAATCACTTGGTACTTGCGAACCGTGCCTCTTGGGCAAGATGACTAAAACACCGTTCTCCGGTACTATGGAGAGAGCAACAGATTTGTTGGAAATCATACATACCGATGTATGTGGCCCGATGAATATTGAGGCTCGTGGCGGATATCGTTATTTTCTCACCTTCACAGATGATTTAAGCAGATATGGGTATATTTACTTAATGAAACATAAGTCTGAAACATTTGAAAAGTTCAAAGAATTTCAGAGTGAAGTTGAAAATCATCGTAACAAGAAAATAAAGTTTCTACGATCTGATCGTGGAGGAGAATATTTGAGTTACGAGTTTGGCGTACATTTGAAAAACTGTGGAATAGTTTCGCAACTCACGCCACCCGGAACACCACAGCGTAATGGTGTGTCCGAACGTCGTAATCGTACTTTACTAGATATGGTGCGATCTATGATGTCTCTTACTGATTTACCGCTATCATTTTGGGGATATGCTTTAGAGACGGCCGCATTCACGTTAAATAGGGCACCATCAAAATCCGTTGAGACAACGCCTTATGAACTGTGGTTTGGCAAGAAACCAAAGTTGTCGTTTCTTAAAGTTTGGGGCTGCGATGCTTATGTGAAAAAACTTCAACCTGATAAGCTCGAACCCAAATCGGAGAAATGTGTCTTCATAGGATACCCAAAGGAAACTGTTGGGTACACCTTCTATCACAGATCCAAAGGCAAAACATTCGTTGCTAAGAATGGATCATTTCTAGAGAAGGAGTTTCTCTCGAAAGAAGTGAGTGGGAGGAAAGTAGAACTTGACGAGGTAACTGTACCTGCTCCCTTACTGGAAAGTAGTTCATCACAGAAAACTGTTTCAGTGACACCTACACCAGTTAGTGAGGAAGCCAATGATAATGATCATGAAACTTCAGATCAAGATACTACTGAACCGCGTAGATCAACCAGAGTAAGATCCGCACCAGAGTGGTACGGTAATCCTGTTCTGGAGGTCATGCTACTAGATCATGATGAACCTACGAACTATGAAGAAGCGATGGTGAGCCCAGATTCCGTAAAGTGGCTTGAAGCCATGAAATCTGAGATGGGATCCATGTATGAGAACAAAGTATGGACTTTGGTTGACTTGCCCGATGATCGGCAAGCAATTGAGAATAAATGGATTTTTAAAAAGAAGACTGACGCTGATGGTAATGTTACTGTCTACAAAGCTCGACTTGTCGCAAAAGGTTTTCGGCAAGTTCAAGGAATTGACTACGATGAGACCTTCTCACCCGTAGCGATGCTTAAGTCCGTCCGAATCATGTTAGCAATTGCCGCATTTTATGATTATGAAATTTGGCAAATGGATGTCAAAACTGCATTCCTAAATGGATTTCTGGAAGAAGAGTTGTATATGATGCAACCAGAAGGTTTTGTCGATCCAAAGGGAGCTAACAAAGTGTGCAAGCTCCAGCGATCCATTTATGGACTGGTGCAAGCCTCTCGGAGTTGGAATAAACGTTTTGATAGTGTGATCAAAGCATTTGGTTTTATACAGACTTTCGGAGAAGCCTGTATTTACAAGAAAGTGAGTGGGAGCTCTGTAGCATTTCTGATATTATATGTGGATGACATATTACTGATTGGAAATGATATAGAATTTCTGGATAGCATAAAGGGATACTTGAATAAAAGTTTTTCAATGAAAGACCTCGGTGAAGCTGCTTACATATTAGGCATTAAGATCTATAGAGATAGATCAAGACGCTTAATTGGACTTTCACAAAGCACATACCTTGACAAAATTTTGAAGAAGTTCAAAATGGATCAAGCGAAGAAAGGGTTCTTGCCTGTATTACAAGGTGTGAAATTGAGTAAGACTCAATGCCCGACCACTGCAGAAGATAGAGAGAATATTAAAGATGTTCCCTATGCATCAGCCATAGGCTCTATCATGTATGCAATGCTGTGTACCAGACCTGATGTGTGCCTTGCTATAAGTTTAGCAGGGAGGTACCAAAGTAATCCAGGAATGGATCACTGGACAGCGGTCAAGAACATCCTGAAATACCTGAAAAGGACTAAGGATATGTTTCTCGTATATGGAAGTGACAAAGAGCTCATCGTAAAAGGTTACGTTGATGCAAGCTTTGACACTGATCCGGACGATTCTAAATCGCAAACCGGATACGTGTTTACATTAAACGGTGGAGCTGTCAGTTGGTGCATTTCTAAACAAAGCGTCGTAGCGGGATCTACATGTGAAGCGGAATACATAGCTGCTTCGGAAGCAGCAAATGAAGGAGTCTGGATGAAGGAGTTCATATCCGATCTAGGTGTCATACCTAGTACATCGGGTCCAATGAAAATCTTTTGTGACAATACTGGTGCAATTGCCTTGGCAAAGGAATCCAGATTTCACAAAAGGACCGAACACATCAAGAGGCGCTTCAACTCCATCCGGGATCTAGTCCAGGTGGGAGACATAGAGATTTGCAAGATACATACGGATCTGAATGTTGCAGACCCGTTGACTAAGCCTCTTCCCCGAGCAAAACATGATCAGCACCAAAGCTCCATGGGTGTTAGATTCATTACAGTGTAATCTAGATTATTGACTCTAGTGCAAGTGGGAGACTGAAGGAAATATGCCCTAGAGGCAATAATAAAGTTATTATTTATTTCCTTATAATCATGATAAATGTTTATTATTCATGCTAGAATTGTATTTACCGGAAACATAATACATGTGTGAATACATAGACAAACAGAGTGTCACTAGTATGCCTCTACTTGACTAGCTCGTTAATCAAAGATGGTTATGTTTCCTAACCATGAACAATGAGTTGTTATTTGATTAACAACGTCACATCATTAGTAGAATGATCTGATTGACATGACCCATTCCATTAGCTTAGCACCCGATCGTTTAGTATGTTGCTATTGCTTTCTTCATGACTTATACATGTTCCTATGACTATGAGATTATGCAACTCCCGTTTACCGGAGGAACACTTTGGGTACTACCAAACGTCACAACGTAACTGGGTGATTATAAAGGAGTACTACAGGTGTCTCCAATGGTCGATGTTGGGTTGGCGTATTTCGAGATTAGGATTTGTCACTCCGATTGTCGGAGAGGTATCTCTGGGCCCTCTCGGTAATACACATCACATAAGCCTTGCAAGCATTACAACTAATATGTTAGTTGTGAGATGATGTATTACGGAACGAGTAAAGAGACTTGCCGGTAACGAGATTGAACTAGGTATTGGATACCGACGATCGAATCTCGGGCAAGTAACATACCGATGACAAAGGGAACAACGTATGTTGTTATGCGGTCTGACCGATAAATATCTTCGTAGAATATGTAGGAGCCAATATGGGCATCCAGGTCCCGCTATTGGTTATTGACCAGAGACATGTCTCGGTCATGTCTACATTGTTCTCGAACCCGTAGGGTCCGCACGCTTAAGGTTACGATGACAGTTATATTATGAGTTTATGCATTTTGATGTACCGAAGGTTGTTCGGAGTCCCGGATGTGATCACGGACATGACGAGGAGTCTCGAAATGGTCGAGACGTAAAGATTGATATATTGGAAGCCTATATTTGGATATCGGAAGTGTTCCGGGTAAAATCGGGATTTTACCGGAATACCGGGAGGGTTACCGGAACCCCCCGGGAGCTATTTGGGCCATAGTGGGCCTTAGTGGAAAGGTGAAAGGGCTGCCCACCAGGGCTGCGCGCCTCCCCCCCTTCCCCTAGTCCTATTAGGACTAGGAGAGGTGGCCGGCCACCCTTCTCCTCTTTCCCCCTTTGGGGATTCCTAGTTGGAATAGGATTGGAGGGGAGTCCTACTCCCGGTAGGAGTAGGACTCCTCCTGCGCCACCTCCTCCTGGCCGGCGCCTCCTCCCCCCCTTGGCTCCTTTATATACTGAGGCAGGGGCACCTCTAAACACACAAGTTGACACAAGTTGATCCACGTGATCGATTCCTTAGCCGTGTGCGGTGCCCCCTGCCACCATATTCCTCGATAATACTGTAGCGGAGTTTAGGCGAAGCCCTGCTGCTGTAGTTCATCAAGATCGTCACCACGCCGTCGTGCTGACGAAACTCTTCTCCGACACTTTGCTGGATCGGAGTCCGGGGATCGTCATCGAGCTGAACGTGTGCTCGAACTCGGAGGTGCCGTAGTTTCGGTGCTTGATCGGTTGGATCGTGAAGATGTACGACTACTTCCTCTACGTCGTGTCATCGCTTCCGCAGTCGGTCTGCGTTGGGTACGTAGACAACACTCTCCTCTCGTTGCTATGCATCACATGATCCTGTGTGCGCGTAGGAATTTTTTTGAAATTACTACGAAACCCAACAGCCTTATCATCGCAGGACACTCACAGCGGCACAACCTTGTATTCTCACGCAAAGCCTCCCCCTGCTCCAACAGATGTTTTATCATCAGACCAGACCCTCCATCCAGCGCAAATGTGAAGGAGAACTGAATTTTTAATTGATATACATACTGAGCAACCACAAACAGTCTCTTGCATGGTCTTCCGCTTGTCGGGATTCAATCGGCTCTTCCCATGCCTGATACTAAACCCATTTTCCCACTAATACAGGTTGTAAAAGACGTATGCCTCTGTCAGCGAGGCAAATGTGGTGCCCAACTCCGGCTTAACGACCTCTTCTACATGCCTCTGTGAAAGCCCTTATGGACTTCTCAAGAGTACCCATACTAACGGGGCATAGGGTTCGCTCTGTAGGATTCGCTCCCACAAGAACTCTGTGATAAAGCAAAAGCCAAATCAGCGACCTGTCGTTCAAGGCGAAACACTTGAGACAAAACAAAATTGCCAATACAACGCAAAATGATTAAAAAAGATAAGACAAAAAAAACCACACAGAAGGCCGTGAGTGCTTTCAGAAAAACACACAGGCCAGAGCACTGTTTTTCTTTCCTGAAATTACCCCAAATGGCGCCTGTCCCCCGTTTTTTGGCGACCGCATTCCTGAACTACGGTGCAATTTTATTCACTGAGCGATGCAAAACATACCCCATCCTCCCACCATAAATCATGAACTCATCACCCACCCTCTGTACACGGATTTAGGTACCAATTTTTTCACTACCCCTACAAAATCTTATGCGCGTGATCTACAGCTCGTTTTTGCATCCAACACTGCATCAAAAATAACTCTAAATGTACTGTATGACGGAAAAATCAAACACACAACTTAAGTCCATGGATGCGCAAAATCTGAGGCGCAGCAACGCAAAGTCTTTTTGCAACTCTCGCAGTGACCTGGCAGAACAGCCTAACCTCTTTCAGCAACATAACTACATGCATTTTTTCAGTACAGAACATTGATTCACAATAGCGCCTCTATCAGAAAATTACTTTCACCACAGCACCCTACCCCACCACACGCCAACACTACATCAAAATGAATGCCTAATTCCATTTTCTAACCCTCGTCACAACTCGCCAGAAAATTAGCACAAATATTCACAACACGGAATTCAGACACGCATACCTCTCGATCCACCCTGGTCCTTGGTGACTGCGGATTTGGCTTCATAGCTGACTCACCAGACTCCGCCGGGCCGATGTCCCTAATGTCCTCGTCACCGGGATCACCACAACTGTATTGAGCAGACATCGACGAATCACGCAGCCCAGCCTAACATCGGAAAGGATATCTTGAAAAGCAAGTGCTTGGCTAACAACACACATGAGAAAAATGGTGAGCAGAGTATGCATTGCTTAATGCCCCAAAAATCTGTTTAAACAAGACTGCCATGCAAGCTATACATCTAAATAAACGGGGGCTTAATATATACTTATACTAATCTAGGGGATAAAATGAAGTGAAGGTATCCTTTCAGTAATCTTTCCAAGCAAAATCTTTTCATAGCTTTACGCCAGATTGGTTGAGCGACCTCAATAAGTCTAAAAACTTGACAAGACCAGAAGACTAACTGTGATAATCTGAACCACTGAGCAAAGCTTATATGCCAGATCGCTCAATCCTGCTGCTGTCTAATTAAGCAGTTAATTGCATTGAAGATTCAGATACAATAAGCAGATACGCAAGATGCATCACTATTATGTGTGTAAATAAGTTAAATGCATACATGTTAGAATTGCAAGATAATGATGTTGTTCATACCAAATAGTATCCCATTGCTACGCATGTGTCTATGCAAGATGGATCATACATGAAGATAGAAAAATCTTGGTAGTTCGTTCAATGCATAAAGGCCTTAAGCTGGTTCCTTACAGTAAAGAAAACAACATTTATGGTCTTGGAAATAATATATGAAGGTACTGTTTCGTTCAGTCTTCTGCTTGCCTGATGGATTAATTCCTGGTCGATGGGATCTATGCTCTTACCATTATTTAAAAAAAGGATAATGCCTATGCTCTTAGAATTACTTGACATCACCAAGTTCTCTTTCAGATTGCCCCATGAACCGAGTCAGAACTTTGTAACTCTAATTCCTCTAATTAAAGTGTTTCAAGTACTGCATAACCTGTCAGCACAAATACATCAACAATTCTGCAGTAGATAATCGTGTCTTCAAATAGTAGCACGTATCATCAGCTCATCTCATGTTATCTAAATCTACATGGACAAATGAAATAATGATAGATCGGTGAAAGACAATGAAAGAAATAAAAACAATCTTCAGGCTCTGTAGTGATTGCTCCTATTCTCTGTAGGTTACATACATATAAAGATGTGCAGCAGATGGGTGTGTTGCGGATAACCGTGACGGTCGTTCAGAATAGTGGCTGCGGGGCCGACCACAAGAGACAATGAGCGGCCCTAGATCACTCAAAATCGTAACGACGTTTTATCGCAGCATTAGCAGCCAGATCCCCAAATCACCCCAGTGCCCATCCAGCTCAATACACATACAGTGGCAGGAGCTCGTCAGCCCCAGCACCTTCAGGCTTCAGCCCTCCACAACCAAGTCGCCGCCCACCTCCACCCAGACTTGACCGAAAGGAAGGAGGGACGAACCTAGGGCCGCCGGAGACGTGCCGTTGAAGCCATGTCCGAAACCCTAGCCACGGAGGTGGGGTTGCGAGCGGGTGGTAGAGGCTGGGAACAGAGAATCTAGCCGGAGGGGAGGGAGGCGCGGACCGTGGGGAGCTCGGGGGCCGTTCTGCGCAGCGCCGGAGCTCGCCGGAAGCGTGCGCCGTGGGTGGTGGCGGCGGCGAGGCATGGGCGAGAGGAGAGGAGGCGAATTCGTGCGCCGTGTGTGGTCCTGTTTTTTTTTCTTTACGAATTTGCTCGTACCGAGGGTTGAATACCCCAAACTACAAGGCCTTTTTTGCAAGAACGAAACCAACGCGCCGCCATGCCCTCCTCTCCTTCTTCCTTCCCCTCCCTTTTGTTCTATTTCTGACATCCCCCCCTCTCTCTCCTTCGCAGGAAGCGGAAGCCATGGCCCTGGACCTCCATGCCAGATCGCCGCCCCGCGCCGCCCTGCCCTCCTCTCCTTCTTCCCTCCCTTCCTCTGGTTCTATTTCTCACATCCCTCTCTTTCCCCCCCTTCACAGGAAGCGGAAGCCATGGTCGTTGGATCTCCATGCCGGACCGCCACCCCACGCCGGCCGGCTACCGGAGTGCCGCCTCCGGACCAACGCGGGTTGCCGCGCTGGACCGCAAGCGGATGCACTGGTTGTGCTCGACGGAGATGGGCCCTGTGTGCGTGCCCCCGCAGCCTGGACGAAACTCCAGAGAGGCCATGAGCTCCCGATTACCAACCCGGGCGTAGGAGCGTACGGGAGCGCCGTCGTGGATCCTGCGCGTCCTAGGTCCGCCGAGGCCACGGGCTCCCAAGCCGGGCATAGGTGCGTACTGGAGCAACGCCCGCGTGGGCGAGGTCCTCCTGCTTCTGGAGGAGGCGAACAAGCCGAGCCAAGCCATGAGGCGCCCGTGGCCAACACAGTGTATCTTTCAATTGAACTATCTGATGTTTTTTCTACGTATCTGTGTCATTGACCATTGTCTAGAGTGTGATTTCACACGTTTGTTTTCAGCCAATCATCTATGAAGTGCGACCTTTCATGCTTGAATTCTACAATATCCACTGATGAATTTCATGCTTTTAGTGAACCTCAACAAATTCATGGAAAACGTATTTAATTTTGCTCATCTGATTTGCTTTGCTGCATTATTAGTATGCCTGCTAGACTCCAAATTCAAACCTATAGCCTATAATAAACCCCAGTTTTTTTAATCAAGTTTAAACATTTCAGTTCCGTTTTTGGGTTGGAATTTATCAGTGGCCATGTAAGACTGGAAATTGCTCACCACGTGTTCCTTAATGTATATTGTGCCAATAGCTATTAAACCTTCGATATGCTGGAGGGTGATGAGGTGACATGGAGCTAAACATAGATTGAAGATTCTGTCATGAGTTCCTCAGAGAAGATAGAACAAATGAGTATGGAGATCCAGCTGTTGAAGACGCCGAGGGACAAGAACATTCAGGAGTTGTTCGCCTAATGGGTTGGTGAGAACAAGAATACAGTTAACATCATCACAGAGCCCTGCACATCTCGCATGCGAGGCAGTATGTCCCTTTTTCTTTAGCACAACTCATATGTCTCTTCCTACCGGGGAGCGTTCGTAATACTTTGCCTGATTCTATTATGGATTACCCATTTTGTTTACAAGTTGACGTACTTATTAATTTGGTGTCGTATTAACTACACCGGAGTCTGTTCTTGTGCAAAGGAAATTAGATTGGGATTGGCCGCACATCTTAAAAGCATCTAGAAAATTAACCACAGATAGATTTCACTCTTATCGCCCTTCTATTCAATACATTTTGATTGCTGAAATTTGAAACAATGACCAGGTTCTGTAGGAAGCACAAGAAAGTGGGTATGAAAGCTATGAGACGATGGCCAATACAGATATTGACAGGGCTGGAATATCATTAGAGTCCGGCGCCAACGAATATACATAGCGACTTAAAGTGTGACAATATATTCATAAATAGTCCTGATGGAACAGTGAAGATCGGCGACTATATGGTCTGGCGACATAAATTGCATCAATGGAAAAAGCAAAGTGTCAAAGGTGTGTGACATTGTGTTTTTCTGACAGCTACGGATCTATGAAAATATACCTATTCTATTTACTGTGGATACACTCTCAGGTTACTTTGTTTAAAAATTTATTTTAGTCGTGTACTAACAACCATTGTGTTAAAATGCAGGCGCATTAGACTTTATGGCACTAGAACGCTTCACTGGCAATACAATGAGTTGCTTGGGTATTCCAATCCCCTTCGCAGCCTCTTCTGTCAATCCAGCAGCACACCGCTGCCCTTCGCATCCTCCCTGCATCACTGCAACTGGGCCGTGCTCACATCGTCTGCGGTCACATGCGCAATCTCTGCGCTCGACGCTGCCTCCACCGAGATTCATTGCAAGGTCTGTTCATAGCCACGGTTCCTGCTCCGTACCATTGTTGATGCTCCTGTTAATGGATAAGTGTCCAACAAAATTACCTGCAGGGTGCCTGAAACGCCCACTGCTGGGTACATGCATACAACAATTATGCCATGTCTTCCCTATTCGATCGGTCGCACATGTATGTTTCTTTTCCTTCTTTGTTTAGTTTTAAAGAAAAGATTAATTTCTGAACTCACCATATTTTTATACTATATATAAGCATGGATGACTAGAATAGTTGATTGTCAGTTCACTTATATTTCTCCTATGGAAAGGAGCATCAGTTTTACGCATGCTTCCCGGGTCCTTGGTGAGAGGCCTCTGTGATGTTATTCTTTTAGGTAAGCTTTACTCAGGTTGCTACTCATGTCACAGTGTCTGTAATTTAGCTAGAGTCAGGTTCAGAGTTATTGACTGAATTTTTGGGGCACAACCATCAAGCAACCTGAGTAAAGCTTACCTAAGCCAATGATTTTGTTCTTTTAGCTAGAGCCAGGTTCAGAGTTGTTCACTCTGGATTTTTTGGGCACAACCATCAAGCAAGCTAGCACGTATTGTTTAACTGAAGCAAAGGGCAGCTAAGCTATGAATGCTTCATTCTTTGTTCTACACAAATGCAGCTACTATTTGTATTTGATCTGAGAAAAGGTGCAACCAATTGAAGTTATTTTGAAGAATCTGCACCTGAGTATATATATGTTTTGATTTTATAGCCTGCAGAGTCTGTAGAGTAAAGTTTGTACATTTTGTGAATCGCTTTGTTCCGCTTTCCTTTGGTGTATAGTCTATACTGTATCAGATTATTTACTATGTGCAGATTTGTTTGTGCCATTGCCGATCATGTACTTCTTTCTGTGCTTGGAAGCATAGTCTCATCATATCCCCTAGATCTGTATAAGTATATTTAGCTCACATACACTTGGCATTTGTTCTTCAAAAGGCGATGTCCTCGATGCTGGACTCCTGGTAACAGTTTATTACATGTTATTTCTTTTTTTGGTGAGTCTTTTCTTGAGATTTAGGATTATGGAGTTAACGGGTGTTACTTTTGACCTGCTAATACAGCTGCGTTAAACTTTTTGCTCTTCGAAAGCAACTATGTAAGTCTGAGGCTAACATAATGTTTACTGCTAAAATACTTCAGTAGGTATAACTTAGAGTCAGGAACACAAGTAGAATTTCATAGAAATCTAAATGATGGGTTAATTAGAAGCAAGAGAATTTGACTAGAAAATCTCACGTTAATTAGAAAAGGATTCTGCTAACTACCAACTAGTCTGTATTTAAGCAACAGGTACGTACGATCTCTCGTCAACCTAACCACCCATCAAAAATGAGCACATGCACACCCACACATGCACCCGTCACATGCAAACTTTTTTTTGCCAAACACATTGATTAAGCATGCACACAAAGTAATAAAAGAAGATGATATCAGCAAAAGATTCTCTCCATTTTAAAATTTTAAAATGTTTTGTAGCTCAAATCGTCGCTCCGATGAGAAAACTATTTTCATATAAAAGATTCGTCGCGATGAGACCTTCGAAACTAGATCCCATGTTGGTATGTTCTGATGACTTTTTTTTGAGTAAAAGTTACCAAGTGTGTGCTATGCAAATTATCATGCTAGTTAAGCAGAAGTTATCATGTTGTTTACACTGAAGATATCAAGCACAAAAATGGTTCCTCCAACCTTCTCTTCACATGCACATGTGTCCATGTAGTGGGGAATTGATGCCATCCTAGATTCTCCCTATTTCTAAACTTCAAAATATTTTATAGCTTAAATCGTTGGTCCGACCGAAAAATTGTTTCCACATAAAAAATCCGTCACGGGGGACCTATGAAACTAAATGGCATGTTGATATATTATGATGAATTTTTTCATGCAAAAAGTTATCAGCTCTTATGTGTGTATATTATCATGCTACTTAGACACGCGTTACCGTAGTATATTTTCAACAAAAAAACTAGGATAAAGTTACGGCAGCATTTGTGCATGAGTTATCACGCCTGTGGTCTATATGTTACCACACTATTTACACATAAGGCATCGAGGGTATGTTTTCAAACAACCTCCTCTCCCAGGGTTAAAGTTATCACGGTGTTTGTATGTGTGTTATCAAGTCTATGGTACATACATTACCGTGCTATTTACATGAAGGTTATCGGGAGGGGGGGGGGGAGGTAACTTCCTCCCATGCCCCCATCCCCAGGTCAAAGTTACTGCGGTGTTTGTGCGTGAGTTATCACGTATACGATGTGTATAGTACCAAACTATTTACACAAAAGTTAGGGAAGGGGGAGGGCTGTAAACAACCACCTCACCAAAGTTATCAGGATCGAGGCACATAAGCTAAGGACCGGGTCTGTGATGTGTGAGTTACCATGCTATTCAGACAAAAGTTACCAGAGGGACATTTCATCAACCACCCCTGCCCCCACTCCCGCGGCGCCAAAGTTATCAGGACCGGGGTACATAAGTTATCAGGTCTGCGATGTGTAAGTTACCATGCTATTTTCACATAAAGGTTATCAGGGGTATATTTCATCACCCACCCCGCAGCTCCCGCCCCGCGCGCGAAATTTCCATGAGGGTGTACATAAGTTATCATGTCTTCGGAGCGTAAAACATATCATGTTATTTGCAGGGAAGTTATCGTGGTATGTTTCAACAACTCCCCCCATCTCCACCCCCGTCGCTTACCAAGACTAGGGTACATAAGTTATCAGTTTTGCAGTATGTGAGTTACCATGATATTCACGCAAAAGTTACCGGGGGATATATTATCAACCCCCTCCTTCCCCCGGTCGCCAAAGTTACCAGGACCAGGGTACTTAAGTTATCAGGTCTGCGGTGTGTGAGTTACCGTGTGTATTAGCATTAGAGTTATCAAGGGTGTATTTCATCACCCCCTCGCCAACACTACGGCCGATGAAAACATTCGCTGTTAACAATTTCCGCAAGTATAAAATACAGAAAATTAGTATGTTTGGATTTACTGGACAACAACTATGGCCAATGTGACTAGAGGCCTTAATTGTTGGACTTTTTTTACCCGCATAGAGTAAAGTACAAAATTAATCTAACCTGTGTCTAGTCAACAAAAAGGAGCTAGCCCAGGTGGTTCACGGGACTGTGTAGCAACCATTGGTCATGGGTTCAACTCATGTGAACTTATTTTTGCATTGTGTAGTCGGGCGATTTGTCGTTTGGTGAAACAAAGTTGTTGACAAATATAGTATCATCACCTCACTCAAAAGTCCATGATTTTTTTAAGAACATGCATGCGGGAGAACATATACACGGAGCCAAGCGTTGCACAAAAAAGCACCCAAAAACAGGTCTGTACTAATGCACGGGTCAAAACAGGTAAAAGGAGTAACTTTCCAATATCAAACACGAACTCTGTCGGATTAGTTGGTTGTCGTGATAAGGTTGGATAGGGGAGGCGCGGGTTCGATTCTTGCATCCTGCGCTCGCGATTGTAATCCATTTATACTGTTTTTGTTTTTTATCCATTATTATACTGTTTCGAGCGAAAGAAATCTGGGCGCACGATCTGAAATCGATGGCAATTAATGCGTTCCGATCTGTAGCTAAAATCCGTACAGCAGGATTTTAGCTTTTCCGATTAGAAAATACTAACTAACCCGTGATCTAAAAATTATTACTACGTAACCGTTAGACATACGTAACCTGCCCTGCGTGGTCTCTCTTGAAAACTTAAAAAAACTATTCATTTGCACGTACGTGTTGGTGCAACACAAGGTTTTTTTAGGGTAGTGCAACACAAGTTTAATTTGTATTAATCTCTTCCTGCCCGAGGCCTTGCCATGCCCCCTTCAATATTCCAAATCTACTCTGAACCGTCACCAAATCAAACGGGATCCTCTTTCAAGTTCCTCGCGCACGATACAACCATAGTTTCATCGGTGGCCTCAGCCCGCCGGCTGGCCCATCGACATCCTCCATTGCCGCAGTCCTGCTGCCCCATGCACGCTCCAGCAACAAGCAGCCTGCAAGATCCCTAACGCAAACAGCCCTGCATCCTCTCTCCTGCTATGGTTGAACCTCCAATTGTCATCCATCATGTTTTCCTATGGTGTGGTTAGGTTGAGGTACGTATTCTTCTCAATTTCTATGCGAGCAGCATCCTCCAGTCCCCAACGAACATGGTAATCCCCTCGCTGACTTTCGATCGTACTTCGCTGGGAGGGAGAGACATCCTCCTCCCACACGGGGCCAAACAATCGGACGCGCCTGGACGGAGAAGCTCGGCGATGCACAACCTGCGGAGCTGCCGCCACAGAGCGCCCTAGCCGTCTGCCCTCAGCCGTCATGTGGCGGTGTTACAGGGTTGCGTGCATCATGCATCTTCATATTATCTCTTAGGCGGTGGCCATAGACGATGCCACAATGTTGCAGATCTTCCCAACCTACAGTTACATGAGGGGCGTGGCAAGTTATGATCTCTTAGGCAGTGGCCACAGACAAGGCCACAACGTTGTACATCTTCCCAAGCTACAATTACATGAGCAGCATGGTGACCAGTGATTGCCAAGCTGCAAGAAACGGACCTTGCACATAGCATATATGATGCATGCCTTCCCAAGCTGTAAGACTGGAGCGTCACTGGCCCATGGCATCTACCAAAGACGAACTGGCATATACCTCTGGTATGTCCTCATCGCATGCTTGAATTTTCGATTACCAGTACGTGGCTTGAACACCATGTACATTTGGACGGGCGAGGAGACGCACTTATCGTTCGCCATCCAAATAGCTGCTAAAAGGATTGTAGGTAGCAAAAGCTCTATCATCGATTCCATAGGCACCATAGGATTATGAATGATGTAAACATCTGGGAAGCATGAGCATCCCATCTGCATGCATCCATGTTAGGAAACTTATTATGGATATGCAAGTCTGATCCCTACACAATTTAGAAACATTATAACCGAGCACTTTTCCAGCCCTCTAAGACCATTGTCGTGTTTGACCGTCGAATCTGCTCTTCTAAGCGTTTCAGGCCGTTGGATGTGAGTACAATCCCCTATGGGCTTCTGTTGCGAACAGAGAGAGCTAGACGGGCTGGGACGCTGCTCCCGGAACAAAATTGGAGCTCTACTATTGTTTGGGCATATGGGCCTGACGTCCACGAGTAACAAAGCCCGTGAAAAAATACAGCTTACCCACCCTTCCGGAGCGAGCAAGGATCCCAGTGGGCGTTATCCAGTTCTTGTCTCGCGGATGGCGGATCCATACGATGCGAGTGACCGCACCTCCACCGACGACATGGTCGCCTCACTGGGCGACGCCAAGGGGGCGGGGGCCCGAAGTGTCGGCTGCGATTAGAATCCACTCGCTGTTGATTTAGCACGTAGTCAATCGCAGTTGCTGCGGGCAGTAATCGCAATTGATGTGCGCCACTCGCCGGCATCCGATTATTGTAGGTCGCTTATGATTCTTATTCAGTTACTTTCTTTATGTGATTCATCTTCATCCTTTATTAGATGCGCGAGGACGCTCACGATTCTAGTTCGGTTTCTTCCTTTATTCGTTTCATCTTCTTCCTTTAATCGTTGCGCGTCTATATAATCTCCACCCTGCTACTGCTCATTCCCCAACCTTACTCGGCAACGTCACATCTTCTGGACATGCTTCTCGCAGGTTGCCACTACAGGTTTATCGCCCCTCCTTTCTAACATGTTCCATCGAATTACTACTGATACCGAGTCCCTTCTGATTGATACATCTTTTTTGTTTTGCTCCCAATTCACGAGACGTCACTTGTTCTGCTGCAGGTGCTCTCACATCTCAGTGGATGTATTTGAACTACCGATGGGTTCTGGTGGTTAGTTCGGGCACTTCTAAAGCTTGCGATTTGCAATGGTTGCCACCCAGGTTAGTATACATGTACTCACATGTCTTATTGTCCATATGTATGTATGCCCACCACTTGTAAAAATTGATGCTACTGTGTGTCTAACTGTGTATACACTTACAGAGTCTCACTCACATATTTTATTATCCATATGTATGTGTGCCTACAATTTGTAAAATACTAAAATTTGATGCTACTGAGTACTGACTGTGTATACACTTCCAGAGTCTCAAACACTGCTACTATTGACTATTGTTGTTGAGGATAAGCTCTAAACAACATGTGTGATTTACTGATTCACACTAATTACATGTTGTAGGACTTTTACAGTACCTCATCTTCCTTACACCAAGACAAGTTCTTTCATCGATGAAGCCAGTAGGAATAACATAGAGCTGTAACTGAAAGAAGTCACTTCAATAATTAGCATATCTATGTTGCTGAAACAAAACAGTATAAGTTGATTGGTCCATCCTACCGGAATTGGTTCTGAAAATTTAAGTTTAGCTTCAATTGTTTCATGTAAATTCTTGGAGGATGGTGCATGTGATGCTGGTGTGGTTGTGAGGTGTAGGGTAATGGTTTCTTGGTTCTGGTGTGCTCTAAGGTTTTGTTTTGATATACTGGCCACTAGATGGCTCAATTTCTGTATATCATGGTCTGTGTGTTGTTACTGTACAGGACATAATCTGGGTGTCTATGTGGTGGAAATAAGCTACTGATATACAGTTTCAGTGTTCTATTTCGAAAGATATCTTAGTTTCTGACTGTGATTAATCTCCATATATTTGTTCCATGACTACCGATGTATTGATCAAATACTATATGTACAGTGCCAGGATTAAGAGTCTGTAATATCATGCCATGTTCATAAATTTAATTGCCTTATTTGTGTCCTCTGTTTTTTTTTCTCCTCATATTTATGAACCGATGGATGTTTATACCATCCCTTTTTGCATTAAAATTTAAACCACTATATTCTACGGCCAAGGTTGAGAAATCGATTAAACCAAACAACCATCAGAATTCGCAATGCATATGACATCCTCCCAAAAATGCAAGATTGTTTTGCAGTCGTCTGATATGACTGTTGATGTTGTGTATTAATTCAGTTTCTATAATAGTTTGTTAAGACCTGTTTTTCAGTTTTTAATTTAATCCCTCACATGTTTAAATGTATTAAGAGGCATATTTGTCATTTTGCATAGTCCTAAATTATTTCTTGATTTATCTTCCAGTATATTTTTACTTTTGCATATTGCTAACTTATTAAGAGGCCATATTCCTTGCTCTTTTTGACCGTGATTACCGTTCTACTGTAATAGGGCATTGCGGTCCACCGTGCACTGGCCTCTTCATCATGTTTGAGGGTGCGATCAGATCTCCAACAAATTAGTATACTCTCCATATACTACTGATGCCCGTGGTTGGGCGACTTAAAAAAATGTGAAACTGCACTCCTGTACTCTAGCGTCTTCCTCTATACTTATATGGGTAATATATGTGAACATGTTTAATTGTTGGGATAAAAAAGTTTCAGTTGATTGTAACTGCTTCTTAATCATAGAAAAAAACAGACCATATGTTACTTCAATCCACGTGGGGGTTATGCTATTGTAGCTTTGAATTGTCTACTTAAGTCTTGCGATGCTACCATCCAGTTCTACATTTGCCCAAAAATACGTCCATGTAGTAGCACAATCTACTCGAATTTCAGCTTATGATGTTCCTGCAGCCTACCATATGGGTAACTTTATTGTTACAAGCTATCTGTACATCAAAGATTAGTCTCTCACCCTGATGCCAACAAATCATGTTAGCCTCTATATATATACAAACTGAGTGGTGGAAGTGCACGACACTTGAATTATATAGATAGCCAATATTTACATCCATACATTTCTTTAATTGATATCTAAGTTTCAAGGTTTTTTAGGAATGCCGAGGGTCTGCATCTGTCCACGAAGAGAAAATTGCAAAAGGACGATTATTAAAGCATCACGTGTTAGTATATTTTTGGTTTTGTGGACGGATGTGATGTTGCAGATGCGTCATCTATATATGTGGTAACCTAGGATATAGTAAATATTCCCACTTTACAGGAATAAGCGCGATGACGCATCTGGATGACCTAGGGATAGTAAATATTCCCACTTTACAGGAATAGCCATCTATATATGTGGTAACCGTAGGATATCTTTTACTAACCCGTAGTAATGTAATTACCACATAGCTTGATCCATATCCATACCTCGTAACGCAATTACTACATAAAGAGTATTGGTTCACATCAAACAGTAATATGATGTATTCTGTTACCATATATGTTATTATCTTTACCATGGGCAATCTTTACTATTGTTAGTGGTGCATGCAACGCTGTTAGAGAATTCCATTACGACATACACTAGCATTTTTATGGTGATTAATATATAGAGACGTGGGGCGAAGGTGGGGCGCATCGCCACAGTAATGGAAATAAACATGTTACCATATTTCTTGGTCCTTTTACCATCGTTTGGTACAGCGGGATCACTAGCTGAGCGGTGCGCGATAGGATATATATATATCTGTCGAAACCTGTTACCACCACTTGCGTTTTGTATGTTGTATGTAGTGTCTGTCGAAACCGAGAGTATCTACGTGTAGTATGTAATATATAATAATGATTAGGTAGTATATATATAAATTTTTAGGTAGTATGTACTATTTTTTGAGTATGCTCTTTTTTACACACAAATATGTATGTATTTCACAAATATAACAAAAACTATGGGTTCATGTGCAATTTTTCATGTAACTTGTTTTGAAATATCTTAGATATATTATATGAACATATTTAAAATAATAAAATAGTATATATAGTACCACATGCTAGTATATGAGACATGTGGGGTAACTATCACCGGGTGGTGTGTGTGTGTGTGTGTGTGTATATATATATATATATATAACAAGTACCCAGACAGTAAAAAATAGGGCCATTTGCATTTCTGCCCCGAACCACCTACTCAGATTTGCACCTAATTTCAAAGCATTCTCAGTCGGTGAGAGTTCTCAATCCAACGTTTACATTCATCTCAGATTCGACGCTCCTATGACTATGAGAAATTTGTCTATAAACTATTTTCGCACTAAGTTACTAAATTAAATGCATGGACGCACACGGACATACTTTTAAATATGTATGAACAAATTTTAAAATCAACAAATAAATAATATTTTCTTTCCCCACAAAAAAAATATATTTTCTTAGCCAACCAACAATAGTCAAATCTTTCTAGTTTGTATGCAATATATATGAATATCCTTTTGATCGGGATGAACAAACTTAAAAGTGAACTGATAAATAAAGATATTTGCATCGGCCGAGCTGTAGACAGATCCTTATGTTATTATCATTAAATGCTACTAGGATATATTTATAGAGAATATAATTATAATATGAATAATTATGACAAAGAAATGTTTATTTTCCAAAGGATATACCATTGTATAAAGTTTTACTTATGTAACATCTAGCTTTATTAAGAAATTACATGTAAAGTTAAAATTGAAAATTATATGCCAATGTGTATCAGTCACAATTTGAGTTCCAAACTTTACTTCCACATAATCTTTGATTCTAAGTGATCTTTAATTTGAGTTCCAAGCTTTAATTCCACGTAATCTTTGATTCTAAGTGATCTTTGTTACTGAAATACATCTTCCGTCAGTTGAGTCACATCTTATTTATCATGCCAAAACCAAATTAAACATTCAGAGAAAGAAAGATAAATCTCAAGACAATAAATACACAATTCAGATATCCATTGAATATTATTGGTTCAATATTATTTATAGTCTGTCTTTTTTTTTCCTTTTTGTTTCTGGAGAAGTCATCCGAGTTTTAGAATTAATTGTGTGTATTGACGTCGGCAGCGCAGCAAGTAGTGGCTTAATTGCCCTGCCTAGAAACTGTATTGCTATTCTCATGTAGGTTCCTGCAATGGCAAAGGCTTGGAGATCACCGTTTCTATAGTCATTGTGCATTCCAAGAAGGAAAGATAGCTAAGTTTGAGTGGCAAAGTATTCTAGCAAGATCAAGAATAGGAGAAGATGATGGATGGTGAATTCTATATAAAAGCATTCCGTCTTCTGGTCTCTATATAGTTTCCAAATAAACTTGGGGACATGGTAAACGTATCTTCTGGTCTCTATAATATTACTTTTAATGATTTTCAGTTGATAACGCTCAATTTGAAAGCATTAGTTCCACGAGTCTTTGGGAAAATATTCATGGTTGACGAATTCTTTTCACCTATGATGCATTTAAACAATCACACTTTTGTATCCCATTTATAGGAAGGTTTATTTTTTTAGTTGGAATTGTAGACACATAGTAAAATCAATGTGATTAAGATGCCAAAATTATGTAACCTATGTTTTCACAACGGCTACATTAAAGAGGGGGCTGGGGGTATGAAGGATTAAAGAAATAAAATATATAGATATAATACTTCTTTCATTTTCAAAATAGATGATGTTCTAGAAACTTATGTTCAAGTGGATCATACACAGAAGCTATAGAACTATCAGCTCACTTATGTTCTAAATTTGATTTCTATCCAGTGATCCAATACCAAACGTAGATTCATAAGGTAAATAACATAGTAACTATAGGAATGCCATAATTGCTAAGTTCAACTTGTAAATTATAATAATATTACTTGTGGTTATACAATTGTATTATTTCCTACCCATACATAATGAGAACATTTACAAAATCACAATTCATTTTCCAATCAATTAGTAGTTCAAACAAATTAAAGACGCCGCCCTTGCATTTGCGACGGTAAAGTGACACACGTCAGGATGTGGTATGACTTATGTTTTCCGGTAAAATGGACACATGCGAAGAAGGAATTAGTATATTTTAAATCACGAAAGAAGGATATCATATTATATATCACATAAAGCACAATAGATTTTCACAATGTTTATTCATTACATCGTATAATATAAAATATCTAATGGGGATTATAATATTAGATTTTTTGGAGAATAAATAAAGATGATTCCAAAACTATGTTTGTAAAAGGCTCATATTTGTGAATGTCCTCACATTTGGTTGAAATTTTTTATAGACAAATCTAATAACGTTTACTGATGGAAATAATTATAAAATTCTAGCCCGCACATCGGGCGGGCCACTCTGCTAGTTTGTATAATGGTCGTTTATTACTTGTGCCTTCTCGTCATGGCTAGAGGCAAAAGTAGCCCCTCTAAGGAGGTAGTGGGCGAATGTTTTCTCCTTCTTGAGTTGATCTCTGCATGCAAGAAAGTCGTGCTGGCATTGCCTGACCATAGCCAGTTTGTTCGAGAGCTCTGTCGCTTGCGTGTGTGCTCAATAGATGCCAAGCACAACAAAAGAAGCTTTAGTTTGTTTCATAGTTCAGCCTCGGCCTCAGATAGTGCCCAGGTTTCTTAAGCGATATCCAGCAGTAGGACCAGTTCTTGTGCCATGTGAAACTGTATCTTTGCATCACTAAAGAGTCCCTTCCTCCAAATTTTGAGGGACTTGGTAATTCTCCACATCTTTGTATGCAAGTTTTTGAAAGAACATGTCGTGCATGCCGGCTGTGCCCACGCCCCAGCCACCGTTTCTCTGAAGCCAGAGAATTTAGGCCAGAAACACACAAATTTATCCTTGCTCTCCTTATTGGTGCACTTGCATTTGAAAGAGCTAGGAGGCAATGGCCGGACACTGAAGTGGATGCAGCATGAAGGATGAAGGAGGGGAACATACTATCCTAGGTAGGGTTGCAGAACACCTGATCCAACGTGACCAATGTAGGCAGCCGCTGCTCGTTGGTCCAAATAAATTATCTATTTTTGCATATAATCTCAAACAGCTCGGCATGTTTGATGGTTGTGTGAAACTTTCCCATCAGTCTACGATTGTGGTTCAGGTTGTTCTTGTCTTTCGCTTCATAGATTAGGTTGAAATCTCCTAGAACTATCCAAGGGTGGTTGGCATGCGCAGCTACATTACAAATTTCGACCTGGAAGGCCTCTTTTCCATATCATTGTTTGGGCCATAAACCCTGGATATACATAAGTTTTGGTTTTCACCTAGAATTTAACAACTATAGTTAGAGAGAACTATTCGGCGTTTGATGGCCGTGATCTGAGCAAGGCTGTTGTTCCAAAACATGCTAATGCCACCTCTGGTGCCTGAGGCAGGCAAATGCCAGCCCTAGTCGAGCAGGGTGCCGCTGATGTCTACTACGCAAAGGTTCTTCCTGTAGACTCTGTTAGGCCTCCAAGCGCGGAGTTTTGTAGGACAGGAGCAAATTTCTCTCAAGTGGATGACGTAAGATTTATCAATTCATGGGAGGCGTAAGATGAAAATGGTCTCTCTCAAACAACCCTGCAATCAAATACAAGAAATCTCTTGTGTTCCCAACACACCCAATACAATGTCAAATTGTATAGGTGCACTAGTTCAGCACAGAGATTGTCATACAAGTGTAGAATGGATAGTAGATAAAGGTTTTTATAATCTGAATAAATAATAATAGCAAGGTAGCAAGTAACAAAAGTTTCTATCAGAGAATGTAGGACGAAAACGTGGCCTAGGTATCATACTTTCACTAGAACAATCGCTCAAAAGTGCTAACACAATAAAATCATATAACAATCCCTCAACGTGTGACAAACAATCACTCCAAAGTTTCTATTGTAGAATGTAGGACGAAAACGTGTATCAACCCCTATGCATAGATTACCCCACTGTCACCGAAATCTGCAAGTTGAATACCAAAACATACATCAAGTAACTCAAAAGAATACCCCATTGTCACCACGAGTATCCACATGCAAGACCTACATCAAGTGATCTCAAATCCAATATTCAATCCAACATAACGAAACCTCAAAGAGCAAGAAACAATTCATCACAACAAAGATAAAGAGGGGGAAATACCATATGATCCGACTATATTAACGAAGCCCATGGCACATCAAGATCGTGCCGGGTCAAGAACACGAGAGAGAGAGAGAGAGAGAGAGAGAGATCAAACACATAGCTACTGGTATATCCCTTAGCCCCGAGGGTGAACTACTCCCTCCTCATCATGGAAACCGCCGGGATGATGATGATGGCCTTCAATAAGGATTTCCCCCTCCGGGAGGGTGTCAGAGAAGGCTTCCAGATAAGATCGCTTCGGTGTAGAAGCTTGCGGCGGCGGAGCGGAAATTGTAGGTTCTTTCTGGGGTTTTTGGTATCTATAGGAATTTTTGGCATCAGTTTCACGTCAGGGGGGTCCATGAGGGAGTGACAAGCTCGGGGGCACGCCGCCCAGGCTTGTCGTGCCTTAGTGGCTCTTCTGGCCCTTCCTCGAAGCTTCTGAGGTCTCTTTTTTTCCATAAAAAATCACCGTAAATTTTGAGCCTAATCCAAGAACCTTTATTTCTGCACACAGAAAAACAACACCATAGTAGTTCTGCTGAACACAACGTTAGTCCGGGTTAGTTCTTTTTGAATCATTTAAAAATGCACCAAAACCATATAAAACGGTTGTATACATGGAATGAATACTTTATAAATTATCGATACGTTGGAGACGTATCAGCATCCCCAAGTTTAATTGTTGCTCGTCCTCGAATAGGTAAATGATAAAATAAATAATTCATGAATAGGTAAATGATCAAGGTTAATTTCTATCACCTTCTCTAGCATCTTACCAACAAATCTTTCTCATAAAATTCATCATGATAAAGTAGCAATCAATTCACATTTTATGGTTCAAACAATGCATTCTCTTGAAACTTAACAACCTATGTTCCTAGTCCACAAACAATTTCAGTGCATCTTATTTCAGTAAGTCTAAGTAAGAGCTACACATATTTAATTATCATATAGTTTCTATGATTGCTAGTACTCAAAGCATGTTTTTAGAAGAAATGGCATCCATTGAACACACAGAAAGATAGGGGCTTAATGTTTCGCTCACAATTCATTTATCATAGAGATAATTGTCAACAAAATAATTCATGATCAAATATATTTGAATGGCCATATATGCCTAGGTATTTCCCCACCATATGATGCTTGCCAACTAAATAATAGGTTGGACTAATGATTTGACTCAACAAAAATAAAATTAATGGAAAAGTAAAAGATAAGCCCTTCGCAGAGGGAAGCATGGATTTACAGAGGTATCATAGCTCATTGCTTAAAACAAAAATGAATAAATTTCGAGTGGCCTGATTTTCCTGTCAACGTCACGACTAAGGATTTCAATATCTTACATGCTAAACACATTATTGGTGGTTCTCATGCGGAAATGAAAAGTTAACTCCCCCTGCGAATCAACGGACGCCCTCTGAACAATCAGATCGCACCTGGTGGCGGCCGGTATTACATCGGCCAGAGAAG
>NC_057813.1:734130018-734149153 GCF_018294505.1 Triticum aestivum
GCGCGCTCATAGTCCCACTCGTGGGTCAGCGCCGCACAAGATTGTTCGAACTTTTATTTTAAAGAATGACACACAAATGATATATTGCATCTAAGAGTTAACAAGGATAATAGTTAGTGCAACTGAAAGACAACTTGATGAAGATCGACCAGTAAAAATAAAATTACATTGAAAATTATATTAGCCTTCATCTTTGTCTGATTGACTGACTGTCGTTCTCCCAAGATTGAAATTTAGGCTGAACCAACGGTAAAAAAAAGATATACCTAGAAATAAGGAAAGTGGTACCTAAAAAGGGATACCATATGGCTTTAAAGACCAAAATAGTCACTCGCCGCTTGACACGAGATCTAGAAGACACATCAGTTCGAGCATCACCCAATGCACACCAGGCTTGCAATCCATCACCACTGGTCCAGAGATTTGACGGAACCAAATCATGCCGCAGAACAATACAACAGAAGATGTTGAAGTCACCACACCAATAGCCAACAAATATTTCTCCATATAGACAAGCCAACTGCCAATATGCGGAGAGAGGACCGACATATTTGACGACACAAACTCTCACATGCCATTTGTTGATGGCAGATCTGGCGTCGTCGAGATGGGGAGCAGCTCCCACCACCTCTTCAATGCCGCCAGAAAACAAAATCTAAGAAAAACAAAATGAAAATGAACGGGTCCCCACTCCTCTTTCTGCTGCCAAGGCCACCATACAATAAAGAGGAGGGACCAAAACGACAACATGAAGGACCCTTTGGGACTGTGGCCGCTAGGATTGGGAACAAGAGCCCCTCAGTGTCGTGGGAATACTGGTTTCATTTTGAGTCTTTATGGGAATACTGGTAGTCAGTAAACCTTGCGCCGGATTGTGGGGACTTTGAAGGACAAGCACCTACAATTTACTCTCGTCAACACGACCAAGAATGGCAATAGTACGACAAAAAACTATGCATGGGCTAGCTTAGTTAAGTATATATATTGACCAATCCAATGAATTTGCAAAGCAGATTACGACCAATTGCGGTTTTCTTTTAAAGCAGCCAACGTTTCTGAATGTTGTTTAGGTGCGAGACCTCTTATTCCCTGAACTGGGCGGCACACGGCACCTAATCTCGCACCACTCACTCCCCCACGCATGTGTTTTGGGTGAGTTGTGAGTTTATTTTTCGTTCCTTGTCTTTTTCCTTTTCTGTTTCCCTCTTTCTTTTTCTATTTTACCTTTTCATTGTTAAAAATAAATTCAAAATATGTTCACGAAACTTTGAAAAATGTTGATTAATTTGGCGAAAAATCGCAAGTTCCAAAAATGTTCATGATTTCAAGAATATGTTTGCAATATGCAGAAAAATCAAGAATATGAAAAGGGGTTCGTGAATTGAAAGAGTGGTCATGAAGTCAAAACAATATTAGCAATTTCAAAAAATGTTCAAGGATTTGGAAAACAATTTTGACAAATTTAAGAGTATTTGTGGATGCAAAATATATTCGTGAATTAATAAAAAATCTTGAATTTAAAAATGTTGATGAGTTTGAATAGTGTGCATGACTTTCAAAATATATTTTGAATTCAAAAAATGGTCATGAAATTTAAAAAAAATCATGTGATCAGAAAATATTCAATAATTTCAAAAAACTTCTTGGGTTCGAAAAATACACAGATTCAAAAAATGTGTTCCAGAATTCAAAAAAGGGTCATGAATTTAAACAATGTTCATGAATTGTGAAAACTAATATGACTTTCAAAAATGTACAAGACTTCTGAAAAATTATTATGACTTTGCATAAAATATTAACGAACTTGATTGGAATGTTCAGAAATTGTGGGAGTAGTGGTTTTCTCTCAAATTCAAAAACAATGTTTGGAAATTTTTAAAAATCTGCTCAATTTTTAGAATAGTTCATGAATTCCAAAATAAATTGATGATTTGAACAAAAAAAGTGTTGACAAATTTATTTGAAAAAATTGAATTTGAAAAGAAAAAGGAAAAAGGAAAATAGAGAACAAAAGAACAAAAAGAGAAAAGAAAACTGCAAGAAAAGAAACAGAACAGACCAACGGGTCAACCCATTCATGCAGGTGGGGGTGCGCGTTTGATCGGTAACCACCGACCCGCGTGGAGAATAGGAATCCCCTTTAGGTGACAGAAAACATGAGACACTAGAAAAGCATCAGACATTTAGATGTGACTACTTATCATGTCTAGAAACTGCAATCTATTCTCCTTTACTACTCCCAACAAATCATATCAAAATTATATGTACAATTTTTTGTGCAATAAATTCTATATACAATTAGAGAAATAGCAAATCCTGGGATGTATAATGTGAGCTTTGGTTCTATATGGTAGTTCAAATTCATGAGCTGGAACTATTTGGAGTTGTAGATAGAATTTGTAGTAGTATTTGTATTTATTTTCTTGAGATAGATGCTTTGAATTTCGAACAAAAGGCAATCCCATAGATCTCACACCGTGTCACTGGAGAAAACTTGTTGAAATATATGACTATGTATAAGTCGCGGCCTAGAAGTTTCCAATGTAGACCAGAAGATACCGGCAACCGTGATCGAGATAGAAAATCGCCGTCCCAAAGAAGAAAACCCTGAGGGAGCATGTAGAATGTACCATGTTTGAACAAACAGAATCGGGGAACACAAATCTTGCATGCTCCATTACGAAGCCGAGGCTGGCCATTCTTTGTCGGTCGGAACTGGAGCGGAGAATTAAGACACACAACAACATTCTCTGCTCCACAGGACAATGCCACCTAGACACATCTGCAGAAGAAAAAACTAAACTAGGGGGACCAGATTTGTGGACACATCATCCTCCACATGCCTCATGGCGATACGCAGAAGCACCACTTAAATAATGGTGATCCGGGGAGACCTTATTCCACGTCGAGGGATGTCATCATGTCGCCACAATATATCAGAGACACAACCTTTTTTCCCTAAACCTATCACCACCGAAGAAAAGTCCTAGGGTCCCCGCCACCTCCCGTCATTGGAGGGATAGACTGAGGAAGAGGGGGCATTGTCTCGCTAGGGAGTATGGGAATATTGGCCGATGGATCCTAGATCATGGGATCCATGGGAAGGCAATGGCCCCCTCTTTTTAGCTCAAAAGGTACACCATGCACAAACTGAGGATAATTAAGCATGCACCACGTCGAAAAGGAGGTTACTCGCATATAGGTATATCATTATGCATACATGAGGGTCATCAGAGGCTATAAGCGGGAGACGTCCCTATCGAGGGAGTCTCATCTTGCAACATAACCCATATGTTCTCCTCTACACCTCCGCCCGACCTCCGCCAAACCTTTCCTTGTTGTTTAGTAGGGCGAAGAAATCAGTTGTATTCAGACATTCTGAGGTGATTGGCGACCAAAATGCGTATTATGGCGGTGATGTTTCTAGGAAGTGCTTTGCACAACTACTTCATCATCTTCTTCGACTACTACATACTCCTGATCTTCATCACCAACCTTGATATAGGAAAGTCCTCATTCGATCCACTCGTAGAAAACAGGGCTAATGTTCGGGCCTGGCAAGCCCATTAGTCCCGGTTCTTCAAGAACCGGGACCCATGGGGGGTATTATACCCGGTTTGTGAGCCCAGGGGGCCGGCCGGGGCCTCGTGGGCATTGGTACTGGTTCCTGTGGAACCATTTGTCCCGGTTCAAGCCACGAACCAGGACCAATGGTCCTCGCTCCTGGCCCACAACCATTGGTCCCGGTTCATGGCTTGAACCGGGACAGAAGGGGGGGCTTTAGTCCCGGTTCATGCCATGAACCGGGACAAATAACTTGCCTATATATACCCACCGCCGCGGCAGAGCACTCCAGTGCTCTGTTTTTTCAATCCGGCGAGGAGAGGGCATTTGGGTGCTCTAGTTCACGTCCTATGCACATGAGGAGTTCGATGAAATGCCCGAGCCACACTAGTTAAGCTTTCTCCTCTCTAAGCTCGACCTCGGAGCTCCATTTTTTTCGAGATTTGTCTAGATTTAGCGGTCCGTCACGCCCCGTCCCCGTTTTCACCGCCGTTGATCGCCTGCGCCGATCTCATCGCCGGCAGCACCGTGGTGAGCCTCTTGTTCTTATCTTCTTTCTGATACTTGTCTGATTTTCTTACTTTAGGTAGATATTTGTCTGATTTTCTTACTTTTGACATACATAATTATATACAATGCACGCAGATGAACCGGCAATGGATGTATGGTAACAGACACACCTCCGAGTACATTAAGGGCGTGCATAATTTTCTCGAAGTGGCTGAGGCAAACAAGAAGAATGGTTTTATGTGTTGTCCATGCGCTAAATGTGAGAATACGAAGTCTTACTCTGACCGGAAAATCCTTCACACCCACTTGCTTTACAAGGGTTTCATGCCACACTATAATGTTTGGACGAGGCACGGAGAAATAGGGGTTATGATGGAAGATGGCGAAGAAGAAGAGTACGATAAGAACTATATGCCCCCTGAATACGGTGATGCTGCAACGGGGGGAGCTGCTGAAGATCAAGAGGAACCAGACGATGTGCCCGATGATGCTGCAACGGGGGAAGTTGTTGAAGATCAAGAGGAACCAGATGATGTGCCCGATGATGATCACCGCCGGGTCATTGTCGATGCAAGGACGCAAGGCGAAAGTCAAAAGGAGAAGCTGAAGTTCGATCGCATGTTTGAGGATCACAAAAAAGGGTAGTACCCCAATTGCAAAGATGGCAACACAAAGCTGGGTACCATACTGGAATTGCTGCAGTGGAAGGCAGAGAATGTTGTGCCTGACAAAGGATTTGAGAAGCTACTGAAAATATTGAAGAGGAAGCTTCCAAAGGATAATGAATTGCCCGACAGTACGTACGCAGCAAAGAAGGTCATATGCCCTCTAGGATTGGAGGTGCAGAAGATACATGCATGCCCTAATGACTGCATCCTCTACCGCGGTGCGTACTTGGATTTGAACGCATACCCGGTATGCGGTGCATTGCGGTATAAAATCAGACAAGATGACCCTGGTGATGTTGACGGTGAGCCCCGCGGGAAGAGAGTTCCCGCGAAGGTGTTGTGCTATGCTCCTATAATACCACGGTTGAAACGACTGTTCAGAAACAAAGGGCATGCCAAGTTGATGCGATGGAACAGTGAGGACCGTAAGAAAGACGGGAAGTTGAGAGCACCCGCTGACGGGTAAGAGAGAGTACTGGGCTGAATTTGCACATGACCCAAGGAATGTATGGTTTGGTTTAAGCACGGATGGCATTAATCCTTTCAGGGAGCAGAGCAGCAATCACAGCACCTGGCCCGTGACTCTATGTATGTATAACTTTCCTCCTTGGATGTGCATGAAGCGGAAGTTTATTATGATGCCAGTTCTCATCCAAGGCCCTAAGCAACCTGGCAACGACATTGATGTGTACCTAAGGCCATTAGTTCAAGAACTTTTACTGCTGTGGAATGGAAACGGTGTACGTGTGTGGGATGAGCACAAACAGGAGGAATTTAACCTGCACGCGTTGCTATTTGTAACCATCAATGATTGGCCCGCTCTCAGTAACCTTTCAGGACAGACAAACAAGGGATACCACGCATGCACGCACTGTTTAGCTGACACCAAAAGTATATACCTGGGAAGCTGTAGGAAGAATGCGTACCTAGGCCATCGTCGATTTCTTCCGACCAACCATCAATGTCAAAAGAAAGGCAAGCATTTCAAAGGCGAGGCAGATCACCGGAAGAAGCCCGCCATGCGTACTGGTGATTACGTACTTGCTATGGTCAATGATTTACACGTAATCTTTGGAAAGGGTCCCGACGGACTAGCTGTTCCGAGTGACGCTGAGGGACACGCACGCATGTGGAAGAAGAAATCTAAATTTTGGGACCTACCCTGATTGAAAGACCTAGAAGTCCGCTCTTCGATCTGTGTGATGCACGTGACGAAGAACCTTTGCGTGATCCTGCTAGGCTTCTTGGGCGTGTATGGGAAGACAAAAGATACAGCTAAGGCACGGGAGGACCTGCAAGGTTTGCACGAAAAAGACGGCATGCCTCCAAAGCAGTACGAAGGTCCTGCCAGCTACGCTCTTACCAATGAAGAGAAGGAAATCTTCTTTGAATGCCTGCTTAGTATGAAGGTCCCGACTGGCTTCTCGTCGAATATAAAGGGAATAATAAATATGGCAGAGAAAAAGTTTCAGAACTTAAAGTCTCATGACTGCCACGTGATTATGACGCAACTGCTTTCGGTTCCATTGAGGGGGCTTCTACCGGAAAACGTCCGATTAGCCATTGTGAAGCTATGTGCATTCCTCAATGCAATCTCTCAGAAGGTGATCGTTCGAGAAATCATACCAAGGCTAAGGAGTGATGTGGTGCAATGTCTTGTCAGTTTTGAGCTAGTGTTCCCACCATCCTTCTTCAATATCATGACGCACGTCCTAGTTCATCTAGTTGACGAGATTGTAATTCTGGGCCCCGTATTTCTACACAATATGTACCCCTTTGAGAGGTTCATGGGAGTCTTAAAGAAATATGTTCGTAACCGCGCTAGGCCAGAAGGAAGCATCTCCATGGGCCATCAAACAGAGGATGTCATTGGATTTTGTGTTGACTTCGTTCCTGGCATTAATAAGATAGGTCTCCCTGAATCGCGGTATGAGGGGAGAATGACTGGAAAAGGCACGCTTGGAGGGGACTCAATAATATGCAGGGACGAATATTCTTGGTCTCAAGCACACTACACAGTACTAATGAACTTTCTACTTTGGTGACACCGTATGTCGACGAACACAAGCACAGTCTGCGCTCCAAACACCCGGAGCGGTGCGACAACTGGGTTACAAGTGAACACATCAGGACTTTCAGCAGTTGGTTGGAAACACGTCTCAGAGGTGAGAACAGTGTTTGTGCTGAGCTATACTCGTTATCCAGGGGACCATCTTCGACTGTATTGACTTACAAAGGATACGAGATAAATGGGAATACATTTTACATGATCGCCCAAGATCAAAAGAGCACCAACCAAAACAGCGGTGTCTACTTTGATGCAGCAACCGAGAGGGGAAATGACACATATTATGGTTACATTGTGGACATATGGGAACTTGACTACGGAGAAGATTTTAAGGTCCCTTTGTTTAAATGCAACTGGGTCAATCTGTCAGGAGGCGGGGTACAGGTAGACCCACAGTACGGAATGACAACAGTGTATCTGAACAATCTTGGGTACACTAACGAACCGTTCGTCCTAGCCAATGATGTGTGTGACGCCCCCGATTCAATTGTACACTAATCATACACGCAAATGTGTATGATCAAGATCAGGGACTCACGGGAAGATATCACAACACAACTCTAGACATAAATAAAATAATACAAGCTTTATATTACAAGCTAGGGGCCTCGAGGGCTCGAATACATAGCTCGATACACATGAAAGTCAGCAGATACAACAATATCTGAGTACAGACATAAGTTAAACAAGGATGCCTTAAGAAGGCTAGCACAAACATCAACGATCGAAGAGGCAAGGCCTCCTACCTGGGACCTCCTAACTACTCCTGGTCGTCGGCGGGCTCCACGTAGTAGTATCCGTCAGCGGTGGCATCTGGCTCCAAGGATCCACCATCTGGTTGCATCAACCGGAAAGAAGAGAGAAGGGGGAAAGGGGGTAGCAAAGCAACATGAGTACTCATCCAAAGTACTCGCAAGCATCAGATCTATACTAAGTATGCACTGGTATCAAATGGAAGGTTTGTATCTGTGGACTGAACTGCAGAATGCCAGAATAGAGGGGGAAGGCCTAGCCTATCAAAGACTAGCATCTTCACGCAGCTCGTCGCATCTTGCAGCATGTAGGAGAGTAAAGAATAGCATTTTAATATTTAACAAGCATGTTGTAACATTAATGCCTAGAGATCCTTCCTCGACTCCCTGCGAGAAAGCAATCCCGGAGCCACATATACAAGTATCCATTCGTAGTTGTATAACATCAGGATATAAGTCTGAACGTCCGTTACCGTGGATACGGCTATTAATAGATAATCTTCCCTGCAGGGGTGCACCACGTTTTGCAACACGCTTGATTACTCTGTCCGAACACACCTTTCTGGGTCAATCCCCGACCTCGGAAGATCATCACATCACAGCCCTACCTAGGCTCAGCAGAGAGGTCCCCGCCGGTCTACATCCTAAGCACTCCGGGGTCTGGGCCCATCGCCCGTTGCACTCCGGGTCGTTGTGCGCAAGGGGATACCAGCACCACCCGTGAAGTGGATGGCACGATCCGGCCCGGCCACAATGCTGAACTGGACGTCTGACAAAGCTTCGGCTGATACCACGACGTCGAGGCCCATAACTATTCTCACGTGGTGGTTGGTGCGTACAGTCCAGAGGCCAACTTAGAACAAATACTCAAACCATAGTGTATTATTAGCTTGCGGAGACGAGCAGAGACTCACGATCGAAAGTGACCCCGTCGCCCCGTCTCGTGGACTTACGACAAGGGCTCAGAATGCCCGGTCATGCCATGTCATTATCTTGCGGGTGCTCTCCGGGCCCGCCCGACTTTCACCAAGGTCTCAAGTAAAGCCAATGTAACCGTGTGTCCAAACATCAAGGAGAAAACCCGAGGAATCACCCCCGGTGGATTCCACTGAATGTAATCATCAAGGTGAACGTAAGAGGGACCACCCTCGAGGTTCACACTTGAGGTGTTGAACGACAGAGCCGTATGGGGAATGGTGAAAGAGGAAACCACCCTCGATGACCATGACCGAATAGCTACACTACAAAATTATCATCAGGATTGCGTTATGAGGGATCACCCTCGGCACTCGATAGAAGCTCTGCAGAGTCGAGCAAAAAAAGGGGCGTGATGTGATGTGAGGTGTCGGGCTCTGGTCGTCGATCATGTTGATCGATTGATCGATGAAGAAGCACGGGCGACAAGGACAAGGTGGGGGTCACTGATGGATCACTAACCAACCTATACAAAGCAATTTAGCATAAGCAGGTAGGTAACAATAGCAAGTACAAAAGCAGGCTATGCATCAGAATTGGAGCAAACAATAACAGTAGCAAAATCTAATGCAAGCATGAGAGTATAGAATGGGTGATATCGGGATGATCAAAGGGGGGGCTTGCCTGGTTGCTCAGACAAGAAGAAGGGTCGTCGTCGACGTAGTCGATCATATTGGCATCAGCAGCGGTCTTAGGGTCTACCGGAGAGAAGAGGGGGAAGAAACAGTAATACACGCAAACATATGCATAACATGACAATAAACGATGCTAGAGGTGTTCTAACGCGGCGCTAGGCGATACTGGCGAATGGGGAAAACATTCGGGGAAGTTTTCCCAGTTCCGAACGTTTGTTAGACAAATGAACCGGAGGGGAAAAGTTCAATGTTTGCTATGCTAGGAACGTGTGACAGATGAATGGACCACGTAGCCGGATTCGTCTCGTCGTTCTGAGCAACTTTCGTGTAAAAAGTTTTTCGATCTGAGATACGGTTTATTTTATTATTTTTCAAAGTTTCATTAATATTCTGAAATTAATTTTAATCCGAAAATAAAAGCTAAAAATGCTAGGCGCACCCAGCACAGTGTACACAAAAGTGTACCCAGTGGCTGATAGGTGGGCTAGGGGGACCCAGTTGACCAGTCGATGTTTGACTGGCCAACAGGGGTGGGACCCCCTGTCATTGACTGTGTCTAGTTAACTAGTTCAGTTTAATCTAATCCAGTGATTAGGCTACTTAATCCTGAGTTAATTAAGTTAAGTTAATTAAACTAATTAATTAATCAATATTTATTCATTTTCATTTTTTTTAAGACATGGGCATGGGCCCCATCTGTCAAAGGCCCTGAGCCTTAGCGGGCGATGGGCTACGGGTGCGGCCGCCCATGTACGGCGAGCGCCCGAGGCCACTAGGGGCACTGCTGGGTAGCGGAACACCGGCGGGCGGCAGCGGTGGCGAACGGCGCAAGGGCCGGCGGCCGGAGCTGCGGCAGCGGCTAGCGGGCGCGGGGTTCGGCGAGGGGAACGGGAGGCGGAGGCGGATGACGCCCCAGGCCGCCATAGGCGGGCAGCGCAAACGGACGGAGGCGTGTCGTGTGCGCGCGTAGGCGTGGCTCGACGAGTACGACGACAGGGAGGGAGACACGGGCGGACAAGGGGGCTCACCCTTCGTTTGTAGAGGAGGGGCGAGGAGGCGCGATGGCGTCCGGTGAGGAGAGGTGGGGACGGGGCAGTCCGGCGGTGAGGCAGCAACGGCGCAGTCGGCAACGGCAGGCGTCGGGGCGCCGGCGTTGGGTGGCGGCGACGTCGGAGTTGCTTCCCCCTTGATCCAGGCGGGATCGAGCAGAGGAGGGTCAGGGGAGAGGGGGTCAGCGAGAAGGGGGTCAGCGATAAGGGGGTCCGGTGATGGGACGGCAGGTGATAAGGGCGGCAGGAGGCGCCAGGCGGCGTCGTCGGGGAGTCGCTGTCGGGCAGTCCGGCGACGGCGCGGTCGCGGACTAGGCGACACGATGAGGCGGCAACGACCGAGCGGCGCCGTTGTGGTGGCGCCGGCACTGGGGCACCGCGGGGCAACAACAAGGGGGGACGGGGCGCGGTTGACCGCGGTCGAGCCCCGATCCAGAAGGGGATCGAGGGACTGGGGGGGAGTGCGTGGGGGAGTGGGTGAGGCTAGGGTTTCGGTTGCCTGGGGGTTAATAGTGGGGAGGGGATTGGGCCATCTAGGCCAGGGAGGCGGGGGATGGGCTGGCTGGTTGTGACCAGCTGGGCCAAGAGGCCCACTGAGGGAGGGGGCCTTTTCTATTTCTCTTTATTTTTTTTGCTTTCATTTGTTCTTTCCTTTTGCATTTAGTTGGTACACCAAATGATTTTTGCTTTGAACAAAACATGGCATATAATTTTAACACAATATCTTGAGATGGCACAAAAAGTATGGGGGCAAAAGAGTTGCCTAACCATTTTTAGAAATTGGAAATGCCCGTTTAATTGTTGCTGACAAACAAATTAAATTTCAGGGGCATTTTGGATATTTAAATGAGGTTGGTTTCAACATGAAAATGATCAGGTGAATTTATAGACTATTGTGAACATTTTAGTTTTCATGTCTGACAAAATTTGAATTTTGAATTTAAACTCAGTTTTGAATTTGAATTGCAATTTGGATCAAGCAGAGATTAGCAACAGTAACATAATGACATGGCACCATTAATGAGGGATTACTATAGCTTAATTATCCGGGCGTCACAATTCTCCTCCACTACAAGAAATCTCGTCCCGAGATTTAAGGGGTGTAGTAAGGGGGAAAGACTCGGGAAGGACAGAACTCGACACAAGATAGGTACCTGGGGCTATCTCGGTGAACGTGGCATAGAGGCATCTCCCGAGTTGAAATTTAAGAAAGTCATCGAGAGCAAGATAATAAGGTGCAATAAGAAGGTTCAACCGGGTAGGCAATCGTTCGTTGCCTGAAACAGACGGTGAAAGGGGTTCAGAGCAATGGGAATAAGTATTGCGCCTCATACCAGAATAGATCACTAGGAATGTGGCTCATGATTTACATATGAAGCTAAGTGCGAGGAACAATTTTGGAAGACAGGGATTTATAGGAGTCAGGTTTCGATCCTGTGGAACTGTGGGTTATGGGCCCACCATGTGGGTTAACAGCAGGAAGGCGCTAACAATTTTGCACGGTCATGATAGCAAGGCAAGTCAGAGGATAGCCTATCAATTATGTTGGCAACAACGTTGGTACCAAGGGCGAGGGACGAAGAGAACCATTTTCCTGCTCGCAAGGCGAGGCGGACCAATATGCAAAGTTCTCGTCCATCGGTGGCTACCGGAATGTCATCAACAATAGTAACAAGGTCTTTCTGACAGAGTTTGTACGCCAAGGTGTAAACATAAGCAGGGAATTATCACTGCTCGGGTAAGATAGGTTACAAGAAAGGTTAAACAAAACAATGGAAAGGAAAATGTGATTATTATGATAATCAGACCAATGGAAAGGAAAGATGTTTATACCCAAGTATTAGAGTATAACTTTCCCAAGGAAAGGCATAGCATGATAGGGCTCCAAGTATTAAACCATTTAGACAAAGGGGCAAGGAATTTATGAGGTTTACCTATACAACGGTGTTTGGATAATTGATCCAGAACAGTTAGCATTGCGCTCCCAATGTTCTTGTTGATGATCGGAGTACCACACACATGCTTCGGGATAGTGTTGACATGGTCATCAGGGAAAGGTCAGACTTCGGATACACAAAGGATCCATAGGAAACAACTTAGAAAACAAGTCATACAATTTCAGCAAGGAAAAGATGAGGGTGTGGCCGACGGGCTCAGCAACAATCCATCGACATGTCAAAAAAAGTTTGTGTTGTCGATGATAACATAAATCATTGAGGGGCAAGGATTGTATTTCTCATCATGAATTTGATTGATATCCTGGAAGAACTCAGAATGTTGATGATGATCACGACACATTTTTCGAGAGATTTCATGAAGATGTAATCGATCGACAATGACATCAAGTCAAAGGAATGATGAAGCGAAAGGTTATTGGAACCACGGGTACGACACAAACTCGAAATCAAGCTTGTTGTTCAAGGCGAAATGATATGACGAGGAAGATCGACATAAGCTTAGCTCATCGTCGAAAATTCTGTTCCGGGAAGAAGGACCAGGTAGCACAGTTAAAATTTTATCACAATAGTGATATAGCCGATCAGGCTAGAATGACTTGAAGGATTATTAAACTCGTAAACAATGAAAATTATTAGAGCTGTTGAATCGGAGTGCGGGATCGATTCTCTTATCGGTGTTCTCGAGTGACTGATAACTCAGAACCCGGGGGAAAATCTGAAATCGGTGAGAAGTAATACTTGATGAATATTCATAGGAAGCAACTCAGTTATTTGATATTCTCGAGATACCCGGGGTAATACTCGAAGGTAGACCATATTAGAGTTTGGACATGTGTATTGATATTCAGAAGGCAAGCACTTCAACTTGTCCGAGAAAGGGGATCAAAGAAGACAATCATGGTTGGAACCACGATTGCAAAGGCCAAAATCACAGATATGGGATCAAATTATACCAAGAGAATAATTATTGTTACGAGAAGCTTCCATGATAAGATCTACATCGTTTCCATGGGCATGAACACAAAGTACAAGGTCGACTCCCACTTCTCCAATGCATAACCTTTCATTCACTTCTCGCGTTCAATGAAGTTATAGTGTTGAAATGTTATCTGAAAAAACACGAAAACTCTTGGGTTCACATGGATTAAGGAAGGCATAGGTTCAACCCATACGGGCATCTTGGGAACCTATACCACAAACTCCATGAGTAAAATAACTCAAGCTCGAAGGCAGAGCCTGGTTGAGAAGGCAGAGGATACAATTTACCAAAGGCATTATGTATCTGAGGAAAGGCTCCAAAAGGTTATTGAATATGAAGGACGTTGTTAGATAAAATCCAACAAAGGATCTAGCGATCCACATAGGATCTGATGTGAGTATCGGTACCCAACCAGAAGAAGAAAAAATGCAAAGGCTTCGGATTATAGAAACATCTGAATAATTCAATGCTTAAATGCAGAGAAATCATGATTTCAAAAATAGAAGATCATAAGTAGACGCTCTGATCAAAAGATAAGTAAGTTGAATAGCCCTAGGGATACAATTGACGACAATTTGATTGGTCGAGAAACAACTGTTGGTCAAAATGACGTCTGAGCCGGAAAGATAATTTAGAAGGGTCAACTGAGGATTGCGTGCTTTCACACACATGTTGAATCGATAGGATCAAAATGATAGTGTCAAAGGATACTAATGAATATTACTACACATATGGAAAACATCCATAATGCAAGCAGACAAGTATTTGCAGAGCAATAGTTTGAAGAGGATTCTCGGAAGATCGGATAGTATTTCAAAGTATTTTGAAAAGCATATGAACAACTGGGATGAGCGGACCCCGGTTAAGTGAATTATCCTTAGTGCAAAAAGAAGCTGCAAAGCAGAAGGCACAAGGATTCTCGGAACAACCGAGAGTGCTAGAGGTATCTCAACAACATGAGCAACTGGGGATGAAGGTAGAAGCGGCAAGGAGGTTATTCACGAGGATTAGCGGTGGTCAGGAACTATAAGGCAGTGGGCACAAAGTCTCGAGAAACATCGAGGAGTATCTGCAGAATCTTCTCGCGAAGCAAGCGATCATCGGTAAGGTCGGGGCTCTCCGGGAGGAAGTGGGTACGAGAACCTAGAGTTAGAGTTAGGAAAATCATTTAACCCGAATAGAAGAGAGATTAGAGTCCCAGAGTAAAGGTCGAGGAGTAAAAGATCCTAATACCACCCAATGGCGACGTGGGCCCGTAAGCCACAAAGCCATGTTCGTAAAACAGTTTTTCAAATGCTAGACTCAACTTCGGCCAAGGAGTTGGAAAGGGGAATCCTACAGGCAGTCGGCTCTTATACCAACTTGTGACGCCCCCGATTCAATCGTACACTAATCATACACGCAAATGTGTACGATCAAGATCAGGGACTCACGGGAAGATATCACAACACAATTCTAGACACAAATAAAATAATGCAAGCTTTATATTACAAGCCAGGGGCCTCGAGGGCTCGAATACATAGCTCGATACACAAGAAAGTCAGCGTAAGCAACAATATCTGAGTACAGACATAAGTTAAACAAGGATGCCTTAAGAAGTCTAGCACAAACATCAACGATCGAAGAGGCAAGGCCTCCTGCCTGGGTCCTCCTAACTACTCCTGGCCGTCAGCGGGCTCCACGTAGTAGTATCCGTCGGAGGTGGCCTCTGGCTCCAAGGATCCACCATCTGGTTGCATCAACCGGAAAGAAGAGAGAAGGGGGAAAAGGGGTAGCAAAGCAACGTGAGTACTCATCAAAAGTACTTGCAAGCATCAGATCTATACTAAGTATGCACTGGTATCAAATGGAAGGTTTGTATCTGTGGACTGAACTGTAGAATGCCAGAATAGAGGGGGAAGGCCTAGCCTATCAAATACTAGCATCTTCACGCAGCTCCTTGCATCTTGCAGCATGTAGGAGAGTAAAGAATAGCAGTTTACTATTTAAAAAACATGTTGTAACATTAATGCCCAGAGATCCTTCCTCGACTCGCTGCGAGAAAGCAATCCCGGAGCCACATATTCAAGTATCCATTCGTAGTTGTATAAGATCAGGATATAAGTCTGAACGTCCCTTACCGTGGACACGGCTATTAATAGATAATCTTCCCTGCAGGGGTGCACCACGTTTTCCAACACGCTTGATTACTCTGGCCGGACACACCTTTTTGGGTCAATGCCCAGCCTCGGAAGATCAACACGTCACAGCCCTACTTAGGCTCAGCAGAGAGGTCCCCGCCGGTCTACATCCTAAGCACTCCGGGGTCTGGGCCCATCGTCCATTGCACTCCAGGTCGTTGTGCGCAAGGGGACACCAGCACCACCTGTGAAGTGGATGGCACGATCCGGCCTGGCCACAATGCTAAACTGGACGTCTGACAAAGCTTCGGCTGATACCATGATGTCGAGGCCCATAACTATTCTCACGTGGTGGTTGGTGCGTAAAGGCCAGAGGCCAACTCAGAACAAATACCCAAACCATAGTGTATTATTAGCTTGCGGAGACGAGCAGAGACTCACGATCGAAAGTGAACCCGTCGCCCCATCTCGTGGACTTACGACAAGGGCTCAGAATGCCCGGCCGTGCCACGTCATTATCTTGTGGGTGCTCTCCGGGCCCGCCCGACTTTCACCAAGGTCTCAAGTAAAGCCAATGTAACCGTGTGTCCAAACATCAAGGGGAAAACCCAAGGAATCACCCCCAGTGGATTCCACTCAATGTAATCATCAAGGTGAACGTAAGAATTTTTTTGCTAATTTAATTCGATGTAGTAGTTAATTTAGATGTGTAGTATAATTTAGATGTGTAGTTAATTGAGTTAGATTTTGTTAGATTTTTTTGTAGTTCATAGTTTTTTTGTTAGATGTGTAGTAATTGAGATGTGTAGTGCATAGAATTTTTTTCATATTGTGTTAGATTTTTTTTCTGTTAATAGATTTTTTTGGTGATATTATTATTGAATATGCATGTTTGTATGTTCATATATATGCAAAGATCGAATATGTCAATTTTTTTTGATTTTTTTCTGTTCATACAATTTTTATGATTTTTTTCTGTTGTAATTTTGTTCATAGAATTTTAATGATTTTTTTGTTAATAGAATTTTCTTTGTCAATTTATGTATATGTTCATATTGTGTATGTATAGGAAAATTGTGCATGATCAAAGTCATTTATGAATATGTTCATATTTAGAATAGAGGAAAAAGGAAAATAAGAAGAGAAAGTGTTTAATATAGTTAGTTAGAAAAATAATAGAACTATAGTTAAACTAGTTTATTTTTAGTAAGTACTACTTTATTTTATTTGTAGTAAGTGCTTAATATATAGTTGAACTAGCTAGTTGATTTAATAAACTACTTTATTTTACTATATATAGAAGTAGTTTATTTTTAGTAAGTACTACTTTATTTATTTATAGTAAGTGCTTAGTAGTTGAACTAGTTGATTTAATTAATAAAACTACTTTATTTTGCTATATATAGAAGTAGTTCCCGCATCGATGTCGACGATGCTTATCCCGCATCCTCGTCGTCGACTCGGTGGTGGAGGCCTTCTTAATCAGGGCCATGTCCGGGACTGGGCTCCGCCGGGCTGGTATTGGGAGGTGCTACCTTCCGGGGGACGTAGGTTGGTGAGAAGCCAGCCCGTTATTGACCCGATCCTTGTTTGGTGGTGGTCGCGTGGGCCAGTGAGGGTGTCGAGGCTTCCGAACACCGCGGAGGTGGTACGTCACCGTGTCAGCGAGGAAGACGAGCACGTCCGTCGCTACATGGTTGCGTTGGAGGGCAGGTTCAACAATACCTGGCAGGTTCTTCAGGGATATCACTGAAGCTATGCTCCGGTGATGGTTCCTTATCTTTGGGTGTCCACCGCCCGTGACGCTACTCGTCGGGCGCTACGGTTCTAGCTGTATTGACGATGCTATATGTATGATAGTATCCGAGGAGTATTAGTGATAATATTCGACGATGTACGGACACAAGAGATGATGCACTTTTGGTTATAATTGAATGCATGCTAATTTGAATACTAATTTATTTTACGATTTGGTTTGGCTTATTGAATGCTCATATTTGAAAAGTACTCCTACTTTGAATGCTAAAATTGAAGAGTCCCCACCATCATCCACGCCGTCGTGGGGGTAGCTTCTCCTTCATTCCCGTGTGCTAGACGATTTGGTGTAATAATGCACTCGGGAATGAAAGGAGGAGCTACCATCACCGATAGTCAACCCATGATTAATAATAATGATCTAATTTAGGTTTTTTAATACATATATTTAATTGTACAAGTTTAATATTTGAATTATGAACATAGGCCGGAAATGTCGTACTCGGACGACGAAAACCGCCTGGGGGAGTGCGACTGGTGCCACGACGACCGAGATATCTGCGACAGGTTCCTTGAGCTGGACGAAGATTGGCGCTTCAGCATTAAGCTCGAGGAGACCTTCGATGTTCATACGGTACGCAACGACAACAATACTTTTTTTTCGTAATTAAGCACGACTTCAACTATTTTAACGTGTATTTTTCATCTTTTCCAATTCGACTAGCTTATCCCATGCCATGCAAGACGCTATGTCTTGGAGAGGATGGGTTTTGAAGACCATGAAAGTATGGAAACCAAAAAAATTCACCTAAGGACCCATCATGGTGTGGATTTTGAAGTAAAGATGTACAATGCTGAGAGTGTAACCCATTTTGGTTGCAAAAATTGGGAAGCACTTTGCAAGATGTATGGTTTTGATGAGGGTATGCTTATCACGATGGATCTTGGTGATCCTACAATCGAGCAAGACAATATGGACATTTGGGTCCTTGTGGATACACTTCCAATTCTTCCCCCATGTGAGCTTCTCAAACATAGTTATTATGTAATTTATATTGTTTATTTCAAAATAGTTGACAGCTTATTTCCATTGACAGCTTATTTTCATTCTTCAAAGAATGTGCGGAAGATGGTAGACAAAACCCACTACACCGATGGCTCCGAATTAACTTATAAGGAGAAAAATCATCTGATCGCATTTTGTACTGATCTTGAGAATTACAATGTCTACAATCGAACTCCTCAACATTATGGTCAATATGTGCCACTAGTGCAGGTGTTGAACTACGGTAACTAACATGGAGATACCCTGGTAAGATTTTTTACTATTATGACAGTCGTGCATCTTTTTTGCATACTTCTAAAACTAGTACATCATTGCTAACTACAAAGTTATTACTATGTTTTTCAACAGATAATCCCGAATGATTGTGTGCCTCATCTGATGTATACGCACGGTCGCCTTGATGTTTTGAACATACAACCAGGTCGTCCTACGAATCTCAACTGTCCATACCGGATTTCTAAAAGAAGTGGAGACATGACAATCATAGAATGGGAAAAATGTATGGACAGTCGTAAGGAGCTTCTTGGAAGAAAAAGGAAGCGAAGCACAAGAATTGAAGACAGGATGATCTCCATTCTTCATAATGGAGAGTCAGGGTCTATATTGTTTTATGCTGTTTTATCTTAAGTGTGTTTAGGTCCTACCTGATACTGATGATCATGTGCTAAGAACATTTATGTAGGGTTGGGTTCGATGACTATGAGTATGATGATCGTATGACTTGTTATTAATAACGAGTAGAAGTTGTATGATGATGCATGATTAGTAGGACTTGTTATTATATATGATGATGTATGATGCAAGCATGAAGAGTTATTTTATATCAGCAGGTGAAATGAACATAGCAGTAGCGTTGGTAAACCAAGCACGAAGATATAGAAAAGAACACTTCTCTCTATTAGCTAGCTAATAACAACCTAAATTAACCTCCAAAACCCCTAAACCAACCACTTAAAAAAAACCTCAGCTGCAGCCAGCTTCTGACGCGTGGATGCCTTTTGGTCCCGGTTTATGTCACCAACCGGGACCAAAGCCC